>NW_027395533.1:231927-516272 GCF_047715705.1 Aspergillus ambiguus | reverse complement strand
TGGTGGTGTTTGGCAGTCTAAAAGGCTTCAAATTTATCGTTTGACTGAAAATTATCGTTTGACTGAAGCAGACCAACACCCGAAGGGGGGTGGGGCTGCTGACCTAAAGAGACGGCTATTACTTTTGTGTGGAGATCCTGAATGCCGCGGACTTGGTGGACGAGTCTTACATTGACCATACTGGGAAACAAGGCATAGACTGACAACAGCAGGGGTGATATACTATGATCTAATTATTCACTTCTTGTACGCTGTACATCATTCGTAACATGTGAAGTCTTCATTTGTCGCTTCATGCCGACCACGCTAAACCCGACTTGGCAGGTATTTTGAGAAAGTCAGTCAGCCAATTCAGTAGAATGGTCTAATGTAGGTATAAATGGGAAGTGTCAGAGGGCCTGCTTCGCTGGGGACTATCTATCGCTCACCGCAATAATTGAATTGCTACAAACATTCACCTACAAGATGTTGTTCTGGATCACTATGGTTCTACTGTGTATGGCTACATACATGCAGATGAGGCCAAATGGTCGCCTCCAAAACCTCATTATCGCTGCAAAAGAGTGGACAGAGAAACAGCTCTTTTGGAAAAAACCACAGAATGTCCCCAGAAGTGGAAGCTCGGATATTAACCTGGCAAATATGTTCCCACCTTCGAGACGGTTTATATTACGCAATATTGCCAGATCTTCGAAAGCTATCATCGCAGCAAATGAGGATAATTCCGATTCTGAATACATGGACCATATCACAAACCAGTACACTCCAACCGGCTTCTCCGTGGAGGAGATTCGTGATCTGGGGAGATTTCCTGATTATGCAACATTCAGCGGCGTTCCTTTACCAAAACCCTATGAGAAATTCTATATTGAAAAGGCTTTGCCTCGGCCATATCGTCCCTTTCGATGGCCATATCATCAAACAATGGGTAATCCTTACCTGCGTGGTTTATGCATTGCGCCTGATTGGGAGTTGTGGGATAGGGGATATGCTAACAATGAAAAGCTTTGTCTAGAATGGACAATGACTGGTGGATCGAGCTGGATAATACGTATCGGGAACGAATAGATCAACGAAAAGCCCTACGCAGGGATTACGGAAACTTGGTAATGGATTGCCTTCCTGGATCCGAGCTGGCATGCAGAGAACTCATGGAAATGGTGATTCAATTTCTCTGCGCACGATATCCTCATTATTTTTCCTGTGATGGAATGACGCTACACAATAATATCCTTGATTCAACACAAGATATTACATCATTTCATCCACTGGACGTACTCTTTGACAATATACCAGAGGACTTTGCAATAATGACGCGGGACGACAAGACGGGGGAGTACATCTTCCGCGCAGGTATTATTTGTTACTCAATGGGATGGACGTTGGGGGACAAACTCGGACTCGGGCTTGACGACATCCATGATCCTGTGCCAGATTACTTGGAAAAAATAGGATTTTCAATTAAGCGGCACGTCAGCCTTACCCTTATGAGAAAGTATTGTGCAGTATGGAACTGACAGGACATATGTTTAGTTTCTTCGCCAAAATACCCACTGATAAACCTATCCAACGGGCAGCTTGGAGTATCGAAGGAGGAAAGATTCTTCTTCTGCCCAAGGATCATCCGGAAGTTACGAGGGAGCCTCGCCAAGATCCAAATCTTCGCTTGGAGGACTGTCACCTGAGGGTCGATTGGCAGACACTTCGTCGTCTGCCACTCTCAGGGGCTGTAGTGTTCAATTTCAAGGCGAACTTTACGCCGGTAACAGAATTTAGGGATGAACCGGGGATCCCCAGTCTATTGTTAAAAATATTGCATGACAGCAAGAAATCGCTTTTGGAGTATAAGAAAATTTGGCCCGTGGAGCATGTCATCGTACCGCACTTGAAAATGTGGAAAGCCGAGCAAGAAGATAAAGGGGTAGTCGACAGGAACTGGGAGGTTTCGACCCTAGCGAACAGCCCTTACTTCGAAGGCTGGGAGGACAAATGGCATCATCAGCAGGGGTTTTAATGATATAGACCAGCTGATGCAAACTGTGAGCGGACTCCTACGAGAATATTGCCTAGGTCAGTCTCTGTTTGCTAACCCTTCATATAAATATCGCATTGTCCGCTGGCCAATCTGTTGCTGAGTTGCATGACCACACTATTTATTCGATGCGCTTGTGTTCTAGAGGCATATAAAAACCTTGATATGATCGGTTGATTGGATAAAATGGAGTTAACCTCAAAAAAAGTGCTCTTTATTGCCTTGGACACCGATGAACAGGAGCTAGCGGTCTAGCACTTGATGGCTGAAGTAGGAAACGATTCTTCGACCGAAAGCACCATTAATATACAAATTTGGATATCGCAGTCCATAGCTATTTACCTTACCTTTACTGCGTACCTACAGTTTCCGGAGGTAAAAGTGCCGACAGACGATGGGATTCCGAGATAACATTTTCACACTAAGCCAAATCTAGTAGGTTTCTTGAGATTCTTAGTCAGTCAGTGGGGCTGCAGCCAGGGCAGCCAATAATGTGGACGGAAGACAGTATCGTTAGCAGTATTCTTTCTACGCCCCCGTTCTATGCTCTCGACATGGAGGCAAATTCGGGCATTGAAAGTCGGTACCAGCCGATAAGGTCATATAAGATGGCAATAAAGATTGGTGACATATTCATTTCAAAGCTAGCGTCAGTCTACTGCTTCTACTCACCCTAACCCTTCAACGGCCACTTTTAAGCTCCATAGACTTCGACCTGATCATAGAATGTGGGCGTGGAACGATCTTCAGAACGCTGTTACACGGCTTTCATTAGCAGTTTTCTTGCTGCTTACGCGCTATGTTTCAGCACCTATGGCGATTGGGATTGTATCTGCGACTGTCGCATTGCTCATATGTGTACACTGGAAGGCGAGAAAGGCAAGTTCTTTCGCTTCCCCATCGGTCATTCCGAGACTAACATTTTACTATAGACCGATCCACGTCATAGAGCCATTAGATGGGACAGAAATAAGTATCCAATTGAATCTTTAATAGAATTTGATTGGACTTTGTCGGAACCCCCTGTCATCCGCCCTTTTAAAACAAAATACCACTTGACGATGGGTATGTTGGAACCGCAATCTCTTCTGCACTATACGAATAGAAATTAAGATAAAAATTTGCAGCCATCGAAACACTAAGTCCAAATGATCTTGTTCTCTTCGACAAAACTTATTCGGAACGGCTTTCTCTTCGACAGTCGCTGCTTCACCAATACCCCGACGAGATTGTCGGGGTGACGGACACGTCCGATGTGCGCATTGGATTAGCGGTCCGCGAGTTATACAGCTTTTTGTTCGAGCTATACCTACCTACGCGATATCCCACAATTTTCGGAAAATGCCATGATAAAGAGACTTCTATGATAATGATTAAGAATCTTGTAACGAACAAGACCATCAAAGAAGAAGCGTCTCTGCATAGAACTCTGGCAACGATAGCAGAAAATGTTGATGAGGACTTTTTTATACTCCTACCCCATGACCAAAACAACCCCGATGGAGGTTACTACCGCCTGGACGCACATTCGGCCTGTTTCCCCTCCGGCTTCATACCAAAGGACAAATTAGGAAAAAGCTTGGCTGGTATACATGGTCCAGTACCAAGATACAAAGAAAAGCTACAAAAAAGCATGGACAGGTTCTTTTCACGCCTCGAGCCTGGAAAATTCGTGAAACGCGAGAACTGGACGGTGACAGTGGACGAGGGGCTCTATTCCAACATTAATAAGAGCTCCCCGATTATACAGAGTAATCCGAATAAAGTTACTCTGAAGGATTTGGATCTGAATAAAGTATGTGGCGAATCTAGATTGAGCGTGTTGCTTTGCTAATTAAGTTCCCAGGCTTTCCTCCGCTGCGAACGACAGACTCTTCACCGGCTTCCAACTTCTGGCGCGATAGTGTTTGCCTTTCACACATACCTCTACCCAATCCAGGATATCAAAGCCGAGGGTAGTGGGGAAGATCTTGCTTTGGCGATCGATGGACTTGAAAGAGGCAGCGTGCCCGAGATATATAAATATAAGGATGGGGAAAAATGGGGGCATGCAATCAAGGATTATCTACGGCAATGATCTGTTTGTTGGTTACATGTACATGTTCGAGGAGATAGACACACATTGATGCTATCTGCGTGCCTAAGTAATAAGGCATCAATTAGGCATCATGTCCCCGCGTTTTAAACTTTTCGTGTTCCAATAAATACTTTGCAAACTCAACCACGCCATCCACGGAACCACTCCGCCTTCGACATAAAACTAGCATCGGGCGTTTATAGGATGTATTCATTGATAATAGTCTGCCATGCTGAATGTGCGGATTGACAAATTGCCACCAGACCGCAAGACATCGTCCAAGGGTAGGCTAGCTCTTGAGCCAAAGCTAAAGACTCCACGGCTAACCGTGCAGACTGTCATTCATGTTATCGGCGGCGTATCAGGTGTGACAGGAGCTTGCCGAAATGCAGGAAATGCATGATTCGGGGGCTTTCATGTCCAGGCTTCGGCCGCATTCAACTCAAGTGGGACCAAGGTGTCGCGAGCAGAGGTGTTTTCGCGGGAAGACGCACGCCGGTACGGCAGAAGGCCCCTGCAATGACCACGAAGAGAGGGGTGGTTCAGTCAAATACGTCCAACTGTGCAAGCCAGACGGTTGGCCAGGATGGCGTGAGGCATGATAAACATGGTCCTGAGTTGTCTCTAGCATTTTTATCTTCGCCTACCGCCGACCGTTCTCTTTTTGAAGGCCACTCATCTCTGACTATACTGACCAAATTGTTTTCCCATTTCATTAACAGCGTTGCTCCTCGCCTGACCTGGATTGACAGCCCAGACCATCCATGGCGAATGGTTATCCTCCCTCTCGCACGACGCTGTTCCTTTCTCCACATGGCGATCCTTAGCGCTGCCGCCGCCCATTCGCGTTTTACATCCGCTGAAAGTGCGCCGTACGCACTCTTCCTGGGAGATGTTAGCCAAAGCCTCCGTGATACATGTGTTAGGCGTGTCAATGGGGCAATCCAGCACGAACTAGAGTTATTTGCACATGGAAATCTACAGACCGATCAAAATTCATTAATCGAGATCCTGGCAACCACGCTGGTCCTATGCTATGGGGAGATGGTAGTTCCCGGTTCCACAAACTGGAGACTTCATTTGCATGCCTGCCGTATACTCATCGAACGGCAACAGTGGAGGGAGGGAGAAACGCGGCTTTCCGATCCAGTGGCCTGCTTTCTTCTGAAAGAGGTCGCCGATTTAGAGGTCTTCTACAGCCTGGGAACCTTCACCAATAACCGAGTTTCCCCAGTCTCTGCCCTACCGCAATCAATATTTTCCAATCATTTCCGAACATTTACCGGGCTTCTTCATGAAATAACTGCAGAGGAAAGGCAACGATATCAAATGATGAAGAATATCCAAACCCTTCCTAGCGTTGACATGGGAGTTTGGCGCCATAAAGCAAAGGATGCCCGCGCCCAAGCCTTGGCAGATACTCTTTGGTTATCAGCACAGGATGAGTACATGCGCAATCGTATCGACTCACTCTTACAGGCATATTACCATGCCAGTATTATATACAGCTACCAGTTGCTGGCTTCACTAACGGAACGGACTTCAATCGTCCAGATTTTGATACCTCAACTCCTCAGGGAGATTGAGGAATTCACCACTGGTTCTATTCACATGTTCTCGCACAACATATTCCTACCACTTTTTATCGCGGGAACAGAGTGTTGGTCTGATGGAAGGCTACAAGAATTGATTGATGAGCTTTTTCTGAGGCTTGTCTCAACAACGGGATTATGGTGCAATTATAGTGCAATGCACTTTCTCAGGGCATTCTGGGCGAGACCTGAATATCACGGCATTGGGAAATGGTACCAGTTTGCGCGAGAAAATGAGAAGGGAAACACCCAGTTCATAATTTTCTAGCAAATGTTCTCGTAGGGAGCATCTGACACTGGTTTGGATATTCCACCTGTGATGAAAGCCCATTAGGCAAAACTATCCAAGGAATATATCAATAACTCTGTTATTTAGCATGTTTTCGTATTATCCCACCAGGAGTGTTACGTCTGTGGAGCATGTAAGCTAAAGATCAATGGCTTTCGTCATTCATTCCAAGGCGGTGTATTTGAAGGAATTAAGGAATTTTGCAAGGCTAGGGAACTTAGTAAGGATGGGTGAGTCATATGGTAGCTTGCACTGAAGAGAAGCTGGGGTTATTCTGCCAAGGTTATTGAACGGAATGACAGGTAGTCTGCATACGACTTCAGGAAAATAGCCTGTTTGATTTCTGGTTGTTGTTAAAATAGATGTATCAAGCCCACCTTGTGTCGCCACATCACAGATCTGCGGAGAAGCCTGTTGGTCTCACTAGAAGCACAGGGAAACAATTTACGCCCTGCGAGACTTGTGCTGTATTTTACACAAATAGGACCGAAAATAACTAGTTGCACCTAATAACTAAGGCCAAGTTTATGGCTTTCATAGAATGAAGAACATAATACAAGTTTTACCCACTTCAACATGGCCGCTACCTTCTTTGATTAGTCCAGCAGGCAAAGGTATTGCATAACATAGTCGATAAGACATGTGATGGCCTATACCTTGCTAAATCCCTCGTAGCTGACAGAGATCTCGTCAGTTCTGGCAATACCCGCTGCGCCACGAATTATTGAGTCATCACTCTTGTTGCTTGTGTGATAATTCATAGGGGGCTTTGGCTCCGAGACGGTATTCGGCTCGATAACCGAATCTTCAAGACCAGAGAAGGTGTGCTTGTCAAATTTCCGGCCACTGTCGTACATTGGCATTTTGTAAGAATCTTTCCCAGAGCTGTTTTTGCCGTCCGTTCCGTAGCGGACACGGACATAAAGAGGGCGCAGGACAGCGATCGATGAGCACATGATTGTGACTGTACTTTCAGTTGATGACCAGAGGAGCATTGGAACGGTGTCATCTTGATGCAGTTAGCTCTGCCAACAGCAGCAAGAGTTTTATGGACATACATATGTACTCTGATGCATTTAGGCCTCCCAGAGCTACAGTACGGACAATGCCACAGATCCCGGCACTACAAGCGTGTCAGATACTAAAGGGAATTAGAATGTTAGATGAAACTTACAACACCCCAAGACTGAGCGCACCGGCAACAGTAAATTTTTCTTTGCGCTTCATGTTGAGATCCCAGACGATAAACCAGGGGAGGATGGCAAAAGAGAAGTCGTCGACGACGAACCATGCTGGGCAAGATTAGTTTATGGATCCAGATAGAAGAACCTGTGGGAACTGACATCCAACAGTGAAGCCGACCTTGGAGAAATCAAGCCAGCATGTTCCTGGTGCCATGCGATTCCAGGACTTCTGGACAGGGATGCATTGCACGATAACGCAAATGCTGGCGAATACAGAGATGAAAGTTGTAGCTGCCAGGAAGCCTCGGATGACCCACACTTGAACCCGATTCCGCACAATTCGGAGAAGGAACAAGCCAACGGCCAGTTTGCCTACACCAATGACCATGATTCCAGCCACCTGACTGAACAGCTCATATTTGACGGCTGTGAAGTATGTCATTGGGTCCCCAACATCGGCAAACAGTCGGCCCAACCCGTATGCAGTCGACATGGTGACGAAGATAACATAGAGGATTTGTAGAATCTGAAGGATATCAGTCATTGAGGACCCTACATGTGCTGCAGGTATGGTACTTACCAGGGCAACAATAACCATATAATCGTCAGCGCCGATGGAATTTAGAATGAATTTCCGCGTGTATAGCCGTAGCCCCACGAAGACAATGAATATGATCAACTCCACCCAGTGGACCGCGTTGGTCATGGGCCCTTTGCCTCCATATGCACTCATACCGAGAAGAGCCAAAGAAAAGTGTTGTTCTTCAGAAAAATCAGTCCTCCTGAGAGAATAAACGAAGAAAACTCTTCAGGTTAGAAAATGATGCCGGTTACTGCGTTTTAATACGAAAGATTGGTCCCCTATATCAAGCGGCATGAGTTCGTGATGTTGATCCACTGCATGGCGCTATGACATTCCGGCATTGTGCCCTGTCAAACTGTATATGTAAGGGCGCATAAGGATAGTCGGGATATATTAAGCTACTCAGGAGAATTATCAAACGAGCGTTGTGATAAAAGTGTTTCAACCCCATACTTGGGATTGACAGATCGAAGAGGTCACCGCAGATCCCGCAAGCCTCATTTATCATTTGTGTAAAGATGAAGGGCCGTTGCCGGTGGCTTGACAGGTCCTAACCTTCGGTAGATGACGATCTCTCCCAAAGGTTCCAGCATCCACCCAATCGGGAAGAGTCCAATATTCGGTTTCCGTGGTCTACTGAAAAGCAACAAAGCTAACGACGATCGGACTCTGAAGATTTGTACATGTAGATGATCGTCGTTGCACGACCCCCACAGATCCGTATTTTGGGTTCTGTCAGCTTTTCTCCCCGCCATGGCGGAAACTAATGAAGAGGAGATTTTTAGGCAACACAGACCTCCTCCATATGACGCTTCATAGTTTCACGTCCCACTTTCTCCACTTCGTATAGTGAGATTGGATCCTGGTAACAGTACTAAACTGAGTAGTTACAGCCAACAGGTCAATTGGAAGGGTCTCTTCGGCACAGCGCTCACTAGCTTCCTCCACACCCTCAGCAGGATGGGCTTGGTCTAAGCGTTGCTGGGTAGAGGGAAGAACCCCTCTCTCCCCCTTGAAGGATCAGCGATGTTGGAAACCTTCTGGCGAGGGCGAAACCGAGCATATATATCTTTATCCTTAGAGTTAGGACAACCGTCTTCAGGATCCCAAGACTGTACTGCACTCCTTCAACCCGACATCCGAATCATTGCATTTGCAGGTAAAAATGCCGTCCCAATCTCAGAACATCATTGCCGCCCTTGATGCAGTCCAGCATGAGGCGTTCGGCAACGAGGTAGAGCGCCTGCAGGTCCGTGCTGCTGCCCGTCGACTGCTCGCCCGCCTGGAAACCCCCTATGAGCGTGCCTGGGGCTTTTGTTTCGAACACCCGGTCGTTTTTGCAGCCATTCAGACCTGCATCGATCTCGGACTTTGGAAATCATGGACCGATTTGGGAGGTGGTGAGAGATCTATCGGCGATCTGGTCAAACTGACGACTCCTACGGTCGACCATAACCTGCTTCGTACGGATTTATCCAGCCGCTAGTGCGTTTCAGCTCATTAATGCTGACCACATGCACAGGTCGACTCTTCCGTTTGTTGGCCGCTTTCAACGTTGTTGAGGAGACGGCAGAAGACAAGTTCCAGCCGACTGCGTTCTCTTATGCCATTGGTGATGAGCGCACCAAGGTGCGGGCCTCGCTTCAAGCCGCGTATGCATGTCCTCGTCAATTGATTATATACACACGGCACTGACAGTTTACGCAGGACAAACCAATATATTGCGGCCGGTCACAACTTGCCAAAATATCTGGCCAAGATTTCTTACATGGAGCCGACAGATGTCAATGTGAACAACTACACATATGCTGACCCAGATGGGCTTAACTTCTTTGGTCGTTTACAAAAGAGTCCTTCCCACTATGAGGCATTCACTGGTCATATGGAAGCCTGGACTACATGGAAGACCCCATGGACCAAGATCTATGATACAACCAGACTGCTCGAAGGTGCCAAACTAGACGATGGGTCTCCTTTCGTTGTTGACGTCGGTGGAAACACCGGCATTGATATTTCCCGCGTCCTCGCTAAGCACCCAGACCTTCCTGCAGGTTCGCTCGTTCTGCAAGATCTTCCCGAGATAATTGCGAAAGCCAATGTCGACAAGAAGATCACTGCAATGGTTCACGACTTTTTCTTACCACAGCCTGTGACAGGTGAGAGGTAGAACCCAACAAATTGTAGGCCCGTGATCTGACATCCAAGATGCAGGGAGCCGTGCCTATTTCCTGCACGCCGTCCTCCACGACTGGCCCGATCACAAGGCCAAGCAACTATTGGAAAACACCAGGAACGCGATGAAAAAGGGCTACTCCAAGCTTTTTATCTACGAAGTTGTTGTGCCACCAACAGGAGCCAGTATCGCCCAAACTACGATGGACGTCGAGATGATGTCGTTGCTATCGTCTTCAGAAAGAACCCAAGGTGCATGGGAGAACCTGCTGACTGACTCGGGTTTCAAGATCGTCAACTTCTGGCCTGACCCCCAAGAATACGAGATGATCATTGAGGCAGAGGTCGCGTAGCTTCCTGCTGGATGTATTTAAGGTTTTGATAGATTAGGTGCTACAACTTGGAAGTTACATGGTACGGAACTTTGCGCCACCTCCTGCAGTTATCCGCGCACACCACGCAGGCTCGCAGGATCGCGCTAATATTCCTCCCGAGATACCGCGGCCTGACTTGGTGATGTATCACAAAATTTACGGTTTAGAATATGACTGTTCGACCGTCTGCGCGTAGAGTTCACAACCGCCTATTTGCGAACCACAGGACGCCACTTTATCTTAGAAAGCATACTTTTACCACTGCGCAAGAGGCGTGCGTTATGACGTCCAATCTAGGGTAAAGGGCGTGCGGAATATGGGGTGCTATGTCGTTCACGGTTGATACCGTTTGTTTAATATTTACCCAAGCTCCCTGTGGCTTTAATAATGAGTCATGCCTGGCCATCCTGTAGGGAATTGTAACAGGGCCTGCTGTTATGGGTAGCAAGGCATCGTTCCATGATCTAGATTCTTCTAAGACAATGACCCAACTTACAAATAGCCCTCGAGCTATTCGCTATATTCTTGGAACGTTCCAGATCATTCTTGGAATCTCGCAATGTGGCATTTCTTGTATCAGCTTATCTATTACTTCGTGGCTCACACTTGCTTACATTGTACACCGTGAACCTAGTAATTGGAGATGAGAATGCCACCGGACCCAATTATCTGGGAATTCTTGCAGTTGGCTGGTGCTATGTACTATCTGCACAGCTTGTTGAAATGCGGGGAAAGGACGCTTCTATGCGATACACTAGTTTCGAGGCCGGATACAACGAAAAAAGCCTATCATATCTCTCACAAGTCCATATTGTCGATGTTGGAGAGGTGGACGAGAGTGTGGCTCGATGGTGGTCCGTAATACTAGCTCAAGATGAAGGATGGAAAGCTACAGTGAAAAGAACCCCGAAGAGGGACTTTTTGGCCCCGTGGTCGGTTTCTCGCACTTGCGAAACTCGTTTTTCAGTCATATACAAGAGGTCGTCTTCATCTTCTGACCTAACGCCCTTATCCTCAGGGAGAGCATTCGAGGCTCTTGTTGGACTTGCACGTCTGCACGGATTGCATAGCCAATTTCTCATTGCTCTTGCGATGGCCTTAACAATTCCAACACATAAATATTATGGTTCATCTGCCAAATTACCTCTTCCACGAGAAATTCGCGGTAAAAAGACCAATACTCCTATCGAGGTCATTCCGCCGGTATGGGTGAGCTTAAAAGAAGATTTGCCTTACTACATGACTTTGAGTTGCAGCCCTGAAGTGATGATATCTACTTTCTGTGGCGCATTTTGGGAGCATGATATTCCCTGCAATCTTGTCAGTCCATGGCTACATCCAGTCCTTAATGAGGTCTTAGGTGAGACGTCCACCGTGGTAGGGAGTGACCTAGAAGTCCTTGCTTTTATTGGTACAATCCGCCAACCGAATTTCAGTGCACTTTGGATTGGAGCTGTTGCAAGCGGGTTAGGTCCAGAAATACTTTATAGAGTAAGAAGTGGCCGGCCTCCCCTTGATCCGCTCGCCTTTCCCTGGACTGGATGTCCACAAAGCTTCATGGACGTTGCAGGGTCAGGCTCTTACACTTGCGAAGACCCCCAATATATCTTGAGAGCAGATGTTTGGCGTTTAATGCACCTCCCTTCAACTGAGGAGGACGATCTGTGCTATCAGTATAGGCCTAGCACACCTTGGGCACCCTGCGGGGCATCTTTGATAAAAGATTGTGCACTCCGTGTCATGGCGCACTTGGAGTGCCCTCGACATGAGTACAAGTATGATCATTGGGACTGGTACTTGGAAGACGGCACTACGATTCAGGACCGCGGGTTTTCGGAACAGCCGACGTTTTGTCTAAGGATCTTTTCGACATTCTCGACACCAAAGCATATAGGGATTTTGCGAGAACTGATTTTGACCAAATAGCTTCCCGGGAAGCCTCATTGGATATATTTCGATGGTTCTCTGTCGGTGGAGAGGGCCTACCGCCGGAGAGTATCTATCAAGACGACTGGCTTAGGGAAATATGGGGAAGACGACGAAAATGGGGTGGATGCTGATGAGACTGATGATCGAGATTTGCAAGGACCGATCGGCAACTCCGAGGATCGGCTCAAGTCATGGCTTAATGCTGTCAGTTGACCCAACACAATCGTCTAACTATCAGGTCGTATATCACTGGAGTAGCTTGGGTAGAGATTTTTATGGTCACACAAAAATATGATTGCCTGACATATTCATATACGTGATCGCCCCATTCTCGGCTGTCTCTACCAGAAATCGCGTCATCAATCAAGTTCACAAAGTCTCCTTCGGAATATTACTGGTTGAAATCCAGTCACTCGGGATGCCTCCTGGGTGAGCATGACACACTTTGCAGACCCTGTAATAGAGCCGGTTGCAATCACCAGGGACAGTGCACCTTTTCCACTGGACACGACAGTTGGCACCACGACAAGTTCTCATATTTGTGAATGCCATTGGGATGGCCACATGCTGGATTGGAACAAAACCCTGATCTGCCAGAACTATGACTCATGGCTGGCGCTGCTTTCGTAAACAACTGTTATGGAATGTTAATGAAGATTCATCAGAAGATTGCTATATCTAGAGGGACAAAACAACACACTTTTTGGAAGGGTTCGGGAACTATGAGATACCACTATTAGAAAGATAATCGACCAGAGTGCTGTTGTTGCCGGCAATATACAGTGTTCACAAACATGCTGAGTCTTTAGTTCCTTTTTATATCTAGGCTTTAGGCAAATGATGGAACATGTGCGATCGAAAGGGGCTACAATCCTAATGCAGAGCCACACGATCTAGCTTGTCGCCATGCATGGTCTAGGCGAACAAATTCGCCATTTGGGCGGTTTCAAGCGTCCACGAGCGTCCACGAATTGGACGCTTTCACAGGAATTAGACCGATGGTGATTTCAATTACTAGTAATACTGTACTGTAATGAAGTAACAATAGCGCGTTGCCATGAATGTCATTACCACTATATAATATACTCGCGGCTGTTTGCAGTAAAAAAGATTCCTGCGTTTTCCAACCCGAGATAGGAATAATCAGATATGGCAGGTCTGTGTCGTAGCCATGCAGATCACAAAAGGAAGGCCAGAACTTGCTAACCAAACCAATAATCGATAAAATAGAACGTTAAGCCAGTCATTTAAGCGACAGATTATTCTGCTGGTGTAGATTATCCTTATAAGCCATAAGCGTACGTCGTATTTCCCCTCCCCCCCTCCCCCCCACCCAAAAAAAAGTTCAACTTAGTACAAGTGGCGTGAATTCCGCTAATGCACAAGATATCACGGGCGATTAATTCGAGCCAACATAGGGCCGAGACCCTAGGCACAGACTTGGACTGTACGTGGCCAATAGGGATACTGTTTACACCGTACCTGACATAGGTACAAGCGTAAGGATAGTCTCCCTCAGAAATTGGATATCCCAGGAAGACTTTAGCTCTCAGAGGTTGGGCTGAGTCTACTTAAGTCTGACATTGCACCCTCCTATCGAGAAATCAATTTCTGGCCAGCAATTAGGTGATGGGGTTTGCCTGGGCAACTGGCAAAGAGATATCCGGTGATCAATAAATGGACTAGCCTGCGCCGTCTGGTTACGTCATAAACCAAAGGATCACGGCTAACTACAAGATAACCTGCTAAGTAACACTCTCAAGGACATCACTAATAAGAATGCCTCACATGATAAGCTACGAATGAAAAGTTAGAGTTAAACAGCCAAAGGACAAGGAGCGATGCCCTCATCTACTTAGTGACCTGGGCTAAGTACCCGAGAATCCTGACTATTAATGCCCATTCCTTTATGATGATGCCCTATTACAAAATACCTAGTTATTCTTTACTGTATTTGAATAGTA
The DNA here is from genome assembly GCF_047715705.1 of Aspergillus ambiguus. Lineage (NCBI taxonomy): Eukaryota > Fungi > Ascomycota > Eurotiomycetes > Eurotiales > Aspergillaceae > Aspergillus > Aspergillus ambiguus. The sequence goes on along the minus strand of NW_027395533.1, from coordinate 502,076 downwards.
GGGGTCTCTAGGACCCTCTAGAAGAGAGGGCGATCAAGAATCAGTCTTCCAGTAATACAATTGTGTCCTATCCACCCGACTGACGGGATCTCTTACCTGCCAAAGTAGATTCTTTGCACTATTAGAATACGAAATTAAGGAAGCCCACTCTGGAGTTGTATAATGAGTTTATTAAAATGTGAATCTGAAGCTGAGTATGATCCTTATACTTACATTTCTTGTTAGTAGAGTATTTCCTAAATACTTTACAAGCGATTACTCACTACTTTATAAAATATGAAAATGAGAATGTTCAAACTAGGCGGTGCAAAAAAAAGTCCAACCATTAAGGCAGACTTGAACCAAGCATGTTCTAACATTGAACCTCTTTATTTTACTCATCTAAGAAATCGTGTTGATATTGCGTTGGCACCCACAAAGCCAAGACCAGTTCGGCGTTTTCCGCCAGATCTGTCAGCCAACATGTGGGACATGAGTGATCCCGCTGATGATTTCCTCTTTGACCATAATACTAGCCATTTTAGTTTCACTTAGCGCTGAGGGCTCGCGTCAGAATTTCCTCTGCTTTTACTGACAAGTCGGGAGAGAGAGGCACAGGCTAATGCCGGAAGTGTTCCGACCGCCGTCACAGGATCCCGCATTGTCAGGCATTTTTTTCCAATCCTGATTCGAGTGGGAAAAAGCAGCCATTCTGGCTCGGGCGCACTATGTGACAGCACAGGGAATAGGGATAATCTCATTGCGATCGGCTAAACCGAAATGGCGCGGATGCATCTTACAGCCTCTACGGCCCCCACTTGGTCAAACCCCAAGGAACACCAACGAGTTCGGCCGTGACCTTCTGCTTCGAGTCCCTCTAGCTCCGTAACTGGATAAGACGTTTAAAGCCCCCCGGGAGAACGCTAATGCATGGAGCGAACTCCTGCATTCGCCGATACTTCGTCCCTCCTTTCAGTCCTTCGACGGTCACAGTCAAGATGAGCCTTCCACCTAGTGAAGTCGCTGTCGAGGTACCAGAGAGACAGGAACCCTCGTCATATGATGATGATCAAGAGCTCCCCCAGCCACCCCCATCTTATGCGGTGAACGAGGCAGAGCCGGTTCCCCCGTATGCGCCTCCCGAATATACGAGTATCATCGGTGGCCCAGCCACAGTTCAACCGGCCACAACCAAGGTGCCCCCAGCGCTGAACGGATACTGGCAATGGAAGCTCACCCGAACAGTCCTCCTTGGCCCTTCCGCAGAGGAAATGCTGTTCGCTGTATCGACCCACACTCATATGTTCAGAAGCCGCCAGTCCATTGTTCTTCATGACGGCCCAAGTGATAAGCACACGAATTTGGCTACTCTCGAGAGCGACATCACGGGGAGAAAGCGTCCCTGTGTAATCACCATTCCACAGCACCCGGGGAGGGAATCGCAGGGGCCTGTCGTGGTGGAGTTCAATGGTAACCCCGACCGCAGGTATCACAAGGAACCATCGTTCTCGTTCTCGTGTGTAGTTGGTAGGGGAAAGGGGGCAACTAAAGAGGAGTTTGAGTGGCGGCGCAGCCACGGGAAAGAAATTAAGGAACTGGATATCTACTCGTTCGGATGGAAGCTGGTGCGTATGTCTCGCGCCTCGAGTGAGGAGAGAGGGAATCCGTCACAAAGCAGGCCAGAGCCTGCTGGGCGAACTCGAGAAGTTGTTGCAATCATGGCTCACAACTCGTCGATGAGTATGACCAAGGCGTTTCGATTTGCGTTCTGGGGATCTGGGCTACTGGGCACAATGGGCCATGACTGGGAGGTTATCGTTCTGATTTCCGCGATACACTTGTTCAATCTCGACGTCCAGACCGTGGCCATGGCAGCGGCCATTGTATAGAGTAGGTTCAATACTGAAATCCAAGGGTTTAGCAATTTAATCTATTTAGCCACACCCCGTGAAACGGCCTGCGAACGCAGTGGGCCCATGCAAAGAAGCGTTCAACACAGAAAAATGGCTGCTAGACGACCTGGGGCGTCTCTCAAGTTTCGCCGCCGGTTGGGGGCCCGGGGGGGGGGGGGGGGGGGGGGGGGGGGGTAGGCGGTAGCCGATGCATCGCTGGTTGATATGGTTCAGAAAAAAACTTATCTCGGGGTCTAAGCATGTTAAAGATCTCGGAGATATATTGCAACAGGTGGTGCGAGTGTCCAAGGCCTCAGGCTTGGGTATTTATCTGCTGGACCGTGAGCTGAGAGACACTGGTGTTCGGGTTCCCTGGGGCGATGCGAGCGACCCGGAGTGCGTTCCGCTAAACTAAGCCTTGGAAGGTAGGGTCCTTACATGGTATTCTAAGGCTAAAGAGCAATATATTAATCGGCAAGAATATATCTTTCGCTTTTTAGTGTATCTGGGTGTATTCAAATATAGAAAGTAGAAATGTAAGTCTCTCAACTCGAAAGTATACCGACATCGACTTTAAAAGTCGACCACTGCGTATTCAGAATTACTATTGGTTGGGGTTATATTGATTGAGAAGTATAGGTTTGATAAGCGCCGTAACCGCGCTCTTATGTAGTACATTTTGCTGTACGCTCTTTCGGCCATGCATCAAGGCTTTTTTGGCATATATATTAGGAGTAAAGCGGGCATATCCTATTTCATATCTAATCTGGACATAGGAGTGTAGGTATCACCATATTCGAGTTTTACCAGAACAATGAGCCGGATCTGGAATTTGGAAATTTTTCAATAGCCATTTCTTGCAACACCATATTACTATGCAAGTTCTTATGTATGTATGTCGCAAGAGTTTCAATACAATTTCAGATGAAATAGGTAAAAGGATAAACAGGCCTTTTTAGGAGAATCACTGAAGTTCATCCAGATGACACCACCCAGAATAGGAACCGAGTCCCTCCTCCCACCTATGGCAAGCTGGAGTGGAATAAGGTGCTAATTTCACGCTGGCCCCATTGAAGGTAGATATCATCCCACTGGGATAAATATTATGTCTCATGAGAATGAAGACCCACCTATAGGTTAAAGGTCACATAGTGATATCGCTATGTGTATGTACAAATATTCAGCCAGAAAGGATACATTTGTCGACCAGGATGTTGCCATTAGACTGCTACATGTAGTATTATGGTAGTATTCAGTTTGTTCTGTTTCAATTGCCAGCGAGCTCCATTAAATATCAATCTATTACCTTTCCTTGTGTACCAAGCACACTACGTTAATTATCTAGTTGTCGCGATTTGAGCCCTAGAGATGGCTTGGAGAGCGTTCTAGAATACTAATGTTTCGCTGGGAAACGGTTATTCTGCGGCTTATTGGGTGCCATATGCTGTCACGGGTAAAAACAGAAAAATACTCTCTGGAATTGGCTTCGACCTCTAATTGACTTCTACCAATCCACGTTAGATATTCAGTCACTATGCTCCAGACGGTCATAGAAGATCTACATCACATAAAACGAGGCTGATTGCTTCAAATCCCCAGCACTTCTTCCCATAAATACGACGAACTCGCCTGGTTCAACGACGTAGTGCATATCCTGATTCCAAAGACCAAGGTCTCTCACGGCCAATTCTAATGTTATCGTGGTAGTCTCCCCTGATTTGACCAAAGCCTTCTTGAAGGCTTTAAGTTGCTTATTCGGTGTGACCACAGAGGTAACTGGGTCTGTGACGTAGAGCTGGACGACTTCGATCCCATCCCGATCGCTGGTGTTCTTGATCTGCACACTGACACTAATGTTATCGGTCTTTTCAACGTGCTGATTACTCAGTTCAATCTTCGAGTACTCGAATGATGAATAGCTCTGTCCATAGCCAAACTCATACCACGGCATAGGAGATCCAGTCACGTAGGTGTGACCAAAGTCAATGCTTCCATCATTATTGACGTGACCTGGTTTAGTCACCTCGCGACCAGAATCCAGATAGTCGTATGTCGCAGGAAGACTTCCAACATCACGCGGGAAGGTCAGAGGGAGTCTTCCGCTTGGGTTGTAATAACCAAAGAGAACATCCGCAAGTGCCTCTCCTCCATTTTCTGAGGTGTAGAATTGCTGAAGAAGGGCGGCTGTTGTATTAGAAACCCATGGCTCCGCAATCGGTTTTCCGGAGGAGAACACGACAATTGTTGGTACACCCGTCTGGGCAACCTGCTGAACAAGTTTTCCTTGTGCACCAAAAAGTCCAAGATGGTTGGTGTCATATGATTCTCCGGTACTTCGATGATTAGCAGGCTTGTAAATGGTATACCGTGAAAATGGCATTGTACATACGTCGCATTCCAGCCGTTATGTTGGCCCTCGAGTGAGCGTGCCCAAGTCCCTACGACTACTATGGCGACATCTGAAGAGGAGGCTAGTTCGGTGGCCTCTCTTATTCCCGATTCATCATTACTCCAGGCTTCACACCCTTTCGCGTGTCTGACTTTGGTCTTCTGCGAAGCCCTACTACGAATCCCGTCGAGTGGGGTGACACCGCGGGGGCGTGACATAGTATAATCACCGTACTGGAGTGTTCAGTGGCCAGAAAAGCAGTATAGATGATTGGGGAGATTGGACTCACATTAACGGTGTCAGCAAACGGCCCGACGACTGCAATGCTGCCAATAGTTTTATTCAGGGGCAGGACGTTGTTATGGTTTTCAAGTAATACAATTGACTCGAGATCCAATTGCTTCGCCACTTCGAGACTTTTGTCGGTGTGTATCAAGTTCGGCCAGTCTTCTGGTGCGGCGGCGGGAAATGGGTCCTCAAACAATCCCATATCAAACTTGGCCCGTAGGACGCGTCGTACGGCCTCATCGACAAAGGAAATATGTAGACTACCGTCATTTACGAGGTCAGGGATCTTGTCAAAGTTACTGGCGTGTTGGAAATTAGCCACTGTAGGACACAAGCGATAAAAGGTTGAAGGATTAACATACAAAGACCCGCCGCTTTCAGTGTCCTGTCCAGCCGGAAGGATTTTCATGGTAATTGCCTCGGCGTCGATAGGATTATCGTTGCACATTTTGAAGGTTGTGCACAAACGATTAGGTGCGCCATAATCGGTAGTTGTCCAGTACTGGAAGTCCCATTCGCCGCGAAGCACGTCGGTGAGTATAAGTTTGTTCATCACCGACGGTATCCCATCATATCTGATCTGTAGTTAATAACAGAGCTTGTTGCACACGGAGGCTGGCTTGCATACGAGTTGTACGATGTCATGACCGTAAATGCACCAGCTTCGACGGCCTTTCGGAATGGAGGCAGATAGGTCGTACGTAATTCTCGTTCGCCCCCATGTACAGGGCCCATGTTTATACCTTGCTCGGAGTTTCCAAATGCCACAAAATGTTTGACAATGGCAGCGACTCTGGATTTCCAAAGCCCTTTCACAAATTGCGCCACCATCTCACCCGCCAGATGGGGGTCTTCCGACATTGACTCTTCAACCTGTTCAGTCGTCAGACAAGCTATCCATGAGAATATCAAGGTACAACTTACCCTTCCGTGCCTGGTATCCCTAGCTAGATCTGCCGATGGGGCAAAGAGTTGGGTGATTCCTAGTGCCCGTGCCTCTTGCCCAATAATCTGTGCTGCTTGTCCAACAAGCTACGTTCAATTAGACAATGCATCCCAAGTCATAAGCCAATGATGTTAGATGTGCATACTTCAGGATTCCAAGAAGCGCCAAGTCCAATGGGTGACGGGAAAATAGTAGCGTTTGGAACACCCAATCCATGGAGACCTGCATCAATGAGTATATGCGTATATAAATGCAGTGGGTGACGGCGAGCCGTCACATTACACACCTTCGCTTTGCACGATAGCAGGAAGTGACAGGCTTGTATCATTCATAATCCAATCTTGAAGTAGGTGTGCACCCTGGTAGGAAATTTCGGCAGTCGTCAGAGGATGACTAACTGATTCGGTATGTTAGCATCAACTGCTAAGGCTGTCTCAGAAAACCATACCTCGCAGCATTCCTGAATGATAGAACATATGGTCTTTCATCTCGCTGATATTGAATGATCCAGTTTCAAAATCCACCCACTTCTGGAGCTCGCCTTGCATCAACTGGGCCATCTTCTCCCTCATTGGCATTCTGGATAGAAGGTCCTCGACTCGTAACCAGGTTGGTTGTTTAGGATCTTGGTAAGGGGCTCGAATTGGGTTAACGATCGGCGGATTGCGCGGAGGAATCTCATCCAATGCGCCAAACACCGACTGGCTGTAGGCACCAGAAACAGCTGAGCTGTAGCTTGCCAGGCAGACAGCCACATGAGTACCAAATCTCATCTTTAATATAGGTAGACTTATTGTGATATAGTGAAGACAACCGACCTTGGCGCTAGGTGGCTATTGACCGTGGGAAAACCTACAATCTTTATGGTGTTTAGGTCGCCCTAGAAGAATAATTTAGATTTTATTCATGCAGATATTGTCTCACAACTGATCAATGAGAGCACGGCATTACTTTATCATCGAGTCAAACTTGGCGCATACCAGTAAAATAGGTAAAGCGATGACACCGCATATAGCTTAGAAAATACCTGAATGGGAAGGAGGGTCCACTTAAAAGCATATTTAGCAGGGAAACATGCAATTAAACCGGTTGAAATAATTTCAATCCCCGGTTCTGGCGATAGGCCTAGAGTTTTCTAGGGGCTTACCAATATCGACGATGTACAGTGATGCAGGAAATCAAAATGAGGCTCTCTGAACGTGTTGAGGTGGGATCCTGCAATGCGCCACAAATCCGTAGATATTTCGTATACAGCGTCATAGGGCCCCTTGCTGGTAGCCTGCTGATAGCCTGCTACGTGCGATTGTTATAAAGTCAGGTAGCTAACCTCACTGTTTGTATGAATATGTAAGTTTGAAAGTAACCCGACAAGCGGTCGTCCATTAGACCATGGTAGCGCTGCATATTCTACTGGAAGTTGCAATTTGGGCGGTTACGTCCAGTGCGATGGCCCTATCTGGCGAAGACAGGCCATGGCATCTCCAGAGCCTATTGTCATCGAACCGTAGTGCCAAAGTCCCCATGAAAAAAGAGTGTGTTATACAGCAATGCAAGACAGTGGTTGGTCTCTCATGTTCTATATTCAATTATACATACTCCATATTTTCAGGGCTTACTCAGATACGATTCTAGTGCGACGAGCTCTTTCGGGCGCGGCCTGGGACCGTGTTTTACCAAAACGACGAGGGATATAGCACCCAACAGTCTACATATTTCGCTCGCCAACAAGCAAGTTTGAATCCAAGCTGCTTCTTTCAGCCTCAAAATGAGACAGACGTGTCCCATGCTGTTCGCCTCGCTAGCAAAGAAGGTTGCCCATTCGCGGTCAAGAGTGGCGGCCATGCGACATTCGGAGGTGCATCAAATATTCGTGGAGGCCTCACGATTAGCCTTGAACTTCTGAACGAGATAACTTTGATAGGTAATGGGTCGCTCGTTAGAATTGGTCCAGGGAATCGTTGGTACGATGTGTACCGTGAACTCGAAAAAAATAACATGACGGTTCCTGGCGGTCGAACCGGATCGGTTGGGGTTGGGGGTTTGACACTGGGAGGTAACATAAGACCCCGAAATAAATGAAGCTAATAGTACCAGAAGTATTAACCGCATTTATAGGCGGATTGTCATTCTTCTCCGGCTACCATGGACTTGCGTGCGACAACGTGGTCAACTATCAGGTACGGCGCACCCCGAAAATTCCGTGTCTTTGTGTTGCTAAGCCGTTCCATATAACATGTAGGCCGTACTTTCCAATGGCTCAATTGTCAATGTGAACGCCTCTTCCTACCCAGACCTCCACTGGGCTCTTCGTGGCGGCGGTTCCAATTTTGCCATAATCACTCGCTTTGATTTTAAGCCCATCCACCATGAGATGATGTGGGGTGGGATACGGAACTACACCATTGACCAGGTGGAGGCATTGCTCGATGCTTACGTCGACATTGGCTTTCGGGGCGGGGATAACCCGTCTGCATATCAGATTACCACCCTTTACTATACCGAAGCTAAGCATCATGCGACCGTTGACTTGTACAACACCGAGCCCGAACCGGACGCCCCTATTTTCAATTCCTTGAATCAAGCCCATCACTATTCAGATACAACAGCGCTTAATCGCCAGTCCAATATCAGCTGGATAAACTACCAAGGTCAACCAGACGGTCACCGGCAGACCTACTGGACAGTAACGTATAAATTAAACCGCGAACTGGCGGGATTCGTTAAAGACGTCTTTCTAGAGGAAAGTGGTCAGCTTGGGAACCTGACGGGGCTTGAGGCACGATGTATTTTGCAGGTCTTCACGACAGATATCCTTCGTCAAATGCAGAAAAATGGAGGGAATCCGATGGGGATTGGCGGAGGTGCTCAGCCGTTGATGATCCTAAATTTTGCATTTCGATGGGAGGACTCTGCAGATGATATGCGAATTCTCCGGTCTATTACGAACCTGATCAATCGTGTTAATGTGCGAACTCACGCCACGGGGCTATATGAGCCTTTTCTCTATATGAATTACGCCAGTGGATTCCAAGACGTGCTGGAGAGCTATGGGACCGAAAACCTAAATCGCCTGAAAGACATTTCGCGCAAGTATGACCCTGACCAGGTATTCCAGACTCTGCAACGAGGTTACTTCAAGTTAAGCGGTCGAGTTGGCTGGTAGGTGGACCAGATATGACACTACTATATATCGAACCTAGACAGCCAGATTTAGACTACTATACATGAGGCAGAGGTCAATAATGGTTGGAAAAGATACATGAGTCTTATGGGATTTACTGCAAATCTATGATATGCACAAAGGCTGGCTATCTGTAAAGCTCCGCAGCGATATAGAAACCTGAAGCCACACAATAGGAGTGATGAAACTAGTGAATATCCTGGTAGTAGGATATCCTGGCAAGAGGATGGAAAGGATACACTGATATCTACGAGACTGTCACGGTATATGTTAAAATGCTAGTAATATGGACGCACTATCTGCCTTTTCTCATTTTTAAAGGGCGGATGCATTGACCGAAGGCACAAAAAGAAGACACCATAAAACCCCTATTTAGGCAGAGTAGGAGTAGTCATTTGAATTATTGTCATCAATGACTTCGGCGGTGTACAACCATGGACTGCGAGAACGGCCCTGTATAAAAATATACCGTCTGCGCTGTTTGTTCAATATTCAAGCTCACGATTGAGCCCCAGAAATCTGGAATTTGGATCTAGGGGTATACTATACATCGACACATCTTTGCTAATGTACACTTTCTGTACTTTTTGCGCTGTTACCACGAGTCTTTTTACTTCATTTCGAGCGTCTTTTTGTAGTAAGAGGGGATCGCATTGATAGCAGAGTAGATTGGACTTTCACAGTGTGGCCTCTTCACCCTGTCTTTCGATTTTTCTCCTAGCGTCCTTGTTGCCCTTATCATCCTTTTCATTATTAGCTTTGCTTCGCATTGAGTTTAGACAGTCGTAACCGTGACATGAATACTCGCGGGCTTGCGGAAAGGCCTGGGATATTACCGCATCACCAAGCAACCTGTAGTAGCTGAACTGCAATCTTTCAGCTGACACCGATAGACTGTTGCGATGGTTAAAATGAACCAATGTCGGCATTTTTTGTGTTAGGTTTGTAACGGTAAATTGGAACGATCAACCCCAGCATACTATTTAATCGTAGATAAGATCCACAATAGCATACCATTCATGATTTATTGGAATCAAATATAGTTAATTGGAGACCATTATCTAACTATGTTTGGAACGTAGCAATCGCACTATATTATATTTCATGTCTCTGAAGACTTCGGATAAAGCAGGCCACGTCCCGCGAAAGTGTAGAGCACTGCCCGGGCTCATATACCTCCATCCGACTAACGGTTTATATATTGTTTCGTGTATAATTTTGCATCTTCACGGAACCGGAACAAATTGCGGGCCGCTCGCAATCAAATCAAAGAGTGAGCCATTGAATCCCGAGTGCCGCTGTTCCCAAAGGTACTGGTTAAAGGCAAACAGACGATCAACGCAGGCCGGTCGAGTTTGTAGCAACGTTGAACTCTCCCAAATATCTTCGGGGGCAGTTGGAACTTCCAAAAGGGCTAGGAACATGGGGAAACAAGCATTTTGCAGCTTCGCTGAGGCTCCTGCAACGGCGAAGAAATTGTTTCTGGCGGCAAAGATATCATTCGCAAGGGCAGTTGCCGTTCGATCGACAGACATGAGAGGCCAGCGAAGTCGGTGAATGATGAGGAGAGCCGCTGCCTGGTACATGGTACTTTGTGTGCGGATCGACAAAATCTCAATCTTACTGTACTTGTCCAGCGATAGGCTAGAGTCATCGGGAGACCATCCGCGGATCTCCTGTTCAATCCTATCCAGCATGTCTTCCTGGGTTGGCCCAAATTTCTGTTGCTGGCTGATGACACATAAGTCGTATAGAATCGGGAGCAGAGATGTGCAGAGGCCCGCCACTCGATCAACAATTCCCACCCGATTAAAGAGTGGCCGGATCACCGGGACTTCCCGATGCAACAGGCACCAAACCGTATCCCAAAACACAGGTGCTATTGCAATTGGCTCTAGGAATTGCGTCTGGGCAATATCCGAATACCACGGCTGGACCAGCGACAGTGAGCACCGCAGGATTGATATCGTGCCCGTAGACGTGACTAAGGAATCGAAAGCGGCTAGTGCTTGTCCGAGCAACATAACAGCGAGGGCATCATGGGCATTAGAAATTACTGCGTTCCGCAGCTTTCCAACAGATACGGCACCACTCCTGACATCCACTTGGTCCGCGGAGAGCAACCCAACCCGCGCCCACGAGAGACAGCTCTCGAGAGCGAGGAAAATCTCGTCTAAGAGGTCCGTGGAGTGACGATGACAGTACTCCAGGGCACTCTGGAAGTCTCTGTAGAATGTTGGTCCAAACATATAGATATCAAGCAGATGGAAATCTTTCACCTGCAGGTCCGGAAAAGTGATCGTCGGGGATTCACATTGATGCTTGTCCGCTGAGCTCTCATCTGCTCCGCTCTCTGGCAGAGCGTAGTCCCATACCCCCAACGAGCCATTCCCAAGATCCATAGGCCCTTGCTTTGGTGGACGGCCCGCCCGTGGACGCAGTCGAGAGATCGTGCAGGCTAGGGACGATTTTTCACATCGTACACAGACCGAAGCGCCGTTACGAAACAAGCACTTCTTTTTTCGCTCATAGCACCGATCGCAAGCCTTTTGCTGCATCGTAGGCCCTATGTCTATCCCATGATTGAGTGTTGTGTCAGGTCAGTAAGTGGATGGAGCAGCGACACGTTTTCCCATGAATCCATTAACCCTGCCAAGGCTATTCGTGGGGACCGTGTCTGTGCAAGAGTGTGGAGAGGGTGGAGCCGCCGCCTGGCGGAGGGTTTTAGCAGATTACGGAATAGCGTGAGGGGAATTGAACCCTAAGGCAAGCCCAGGATTATCTTTCGGTCAATTGTAGTCAATCATTGTGAAGTTACAACATTGCCTAAACTACGCACACATAGGTTCAGGTTGTCGCGCGTCTTTCACCATCGGAGTTTTGACCCGATTCCCGCTCCCAACGCCGTAATCTCACGAACTGTCGGGAAGAATTGTCTCGTAAACGCTCCTGGATCCAGCTCGGAAGTCCCCGGAACATTGCAGCAAATCCATATGATCCAGGAACCACCACTTGACCCCCATTCCCCCGAAGAAGTTGTGCGATGACTGCTGTCGACACTTTCTCGGGTGTCATGATAGGTTGCCCAAAGCGCGCGCGATTTTGGACGAGGTCATTAATCATGGGAGTCTGAACCCACAAGGGATGAATGATACTGTTTCTTTTGTTTAGCTTTTTTACGGCCAGAAATGAGTGCATGTTATCGGGGTCTTAGCTGGCTTTACCTCGTGCGCACCCGCTTTGAGCCGTACCAGTGTTTGATCTCCTGGGTCAAGCTCTCGTGGAAGGCCAACGCTCCTGCTTTGGAGACGCCGTAGTCAGCCATTTCCCCCAAGGCCACAAAGCTTGCCATGCTGGCAATGGTGACGATATGCCCATGATCGTTCTTGACCATGCTGGGCAGGAACTCTTTCACCGTCCAGAAATGCGACAACGTGTTGACTTCGACAGTCAGCCGGATTTTCTCCTCCGGTTCCTCCAGTATAGTTCCCCCGAACCCAACCCCAGCGTTATTGATCAAGACTGTAGGATGGCCATGTTCTCTTCGGACCTGGATTGCAGCCTCCTTCACCGCGGCGGAAGACGTGAGATCAACCTTGTAGGAGAACACATTTTCCGCTGTGGCTAATGTCAGCAATTGCTCCTCAAGCTGTCGGTCTCACTCACGTAGCGTAAAATTTGGTTTCTGCACATCGAAGATAATGACCTTCACGTTGAGCTTTACCAGGTCAAGCATAATTTGCTTTCCTATGCCACTACTTCCACCGGTGAGTAGCACCAGTTCCCTTGCTGCGTTCCACGGGCGGGTGCGGACCCAGTTGTTCTGTGCACTCTGGGAAAGGTAACGGTTTAAACCTCTCAGGAGCTGGAGGGCCGTTACGAAAGCGATGGTCTTCCGCACCAGGGGACGTGACAGATGGTCATGGACGTTTGGTGGCAGTTGGGAAAGGAATGCCTGGGCCTTATCCAGGCAAAACTGCAGAAGGTTGTTGGCTAACATGGTCATTCGGTGGCGCTGATGCTTCTTGTGTGAGGACCAGTACTAGTTACGCAGGTGGTTGTTGGCCGCTTTTATAGCATTAATACGACTCCGCCCTTCTCCTGATCATCGGCTCCACGCGCAATGATCCCTCGCAACCTTTTCCATTCAGCTGTCAGTCCATTTATTGACTAAATATATTTTGGAGGAGTCCGTGTCCGCGTGCCTGGTTACCTGGCTTTCCTGTGGAGCGTCGGCGGAGGGTTTTTACCGCATCGGGAAGACATGAAGCCACCCCGTCCGCCATGACTTTGAGAGTCGGCGGTGCAGGGCTAAGATTGTACGGGAGTAACCGATAATCCTTCATTGCACCTCGGTATCGCCTGATGAGGACGATGTATCAGGGATTCCTGGATCCACCTGAATGAGATGGTTTTTGTTCGTCGTCGGATCCAGCAGAAAAGTATATATTTCCCCTAGCCTTCCACTCGTCGAAAGTGATAGAAACGAAAGACCCTGATAATATCCATATCTTGAGTACAATGTCTCTCAATTCATTTGATTTTATTATTATTGGGGCAGGAATATCCGGTCTCAACGCTGCATATCGTCTACAAACCACGTTCCCATACCGCCGCTTTGCTATCCTGGAAGCGCGGGAGAGTATCGGAGGCACCTGGGATCTCTTCCGATACCCTGGGATACGGTCGGACTCGGACCTGTATACTTTCGGCTTTCAATGGTTTCCCTGGAACCAGCCTAACCCCATAGCTGAAGGGGGAGACATTCTGAGGTATCTCGATGACGCAGCAACCGCTCACGGGTTGAAGCAACATATCCGATTCAACCACCGCGTGAACTCGGCTAAATGGGATGGTTCTCAGTGGATTCTGGACATAGATCATGATGGTAACATCCAGCAGCTGAGTGCACGTTTTGTTGTATTTGCAACCGGCTACTATGACTACTACAGCCCTTTGGATGCTACTATTCCCGGGCTAGAAAACTTCAAAGGCGCCGTCATCCACCCTCAATTCTGGCCGGAGAAATTTGATGTCATCAACAAAAAGATCGTTGTGATTGGCAGTGGTGCGACGGCTGTGACGCTGGTCCCGTCGCTGGCAGAGGATGCAGAATCAGTGACGATGTTGCAACGCAGCCCAACATATCTCGCCTCCATATCCAATGGTCAAATTAATTCCCTATGGACCACCTTGCTTCCCAAGCTAGTGACCTACTATCTTCGTCGCTTGTGGCACTTGATAGTGCCTCAGCTCTTCTATCGGTTCTGCCATAGCTTCCCAAATGCCGCCCGATCTCTATTACAACAGGGGATCAAAACTCAGCTTCCTCCGACAGTCCCACTTGATCCGCACTTCAAGCCTCGCTACAATCCCTGGGAACAGAGACTCTGTGCCTGTCCAGACGGCGATTTCTTTAAAGCCATGAACTCCACCAAGGCGAAAGTGGAGACAGGGATAATTGATCAGATTGACGAGGGTGGTATCGAGCTGACGTCGGGCAAAAGACTCGACGCAGATGTGATTGTCACCGCAACTGGCCTGCGGATGCAGTTCTTCGGTGGCATACCAATCTACGTTCATGGACAGAAGTTTGACCCGGCTGAGAAGTACATGTGGAATGGGCTCATGCTTCAGGATTTGCCAAATGCTATCCTAGTCATGGGCTTTGTCAATGCTTCCTGGACACTGGGGGCAGATATTGCGATGGGACTCAGCTGTAGGATATTGAAGCACATGCAAAAAAGTGGCTATGTCTCTGTTATTCCTACTCTTGAGGATTGTACCCGTCTGGATAACCGGGCGGTCATGGACCTCAAGTCTACTTACGTCAAGCGCGCAGCAAGAGATCTACCAAAAGCGTCGAGGCAACGCCCGTGGGTATCACGTACTGGTTATTTTTCCGACTTGTACTTTTCTATCTTCGGGAATTTGAAAAACGGCCTCGTATTTTCTTAGTTGTTGTCCATTACGTTTAGTCTATTGAATCCAGACTGGTGAATACTCTGCTTCCGAGAGCGTTGTGGCACATGTGAAGAATTTTCTCTTTGCTTTCCACAATGTAAGAGGCTATGGACTATCAGTATATGTGGAAATCCATTCTTGGTATAAAAAATCCCCTTGCAAATCTTGATTGTCACAACCAAAAGGTGGACAACAACCCCTATCTTGATGCGGATGTGCTAGGGAAAGGATGTGCTAGGGAAATATGGAAACATTTGTATTTACATCTTTCTAATGGTTACTATCTACAGTACTCAACTGACGGTATGGGGCTTACGGCCTTAGTGACTTACAAGTATATATATGACTGGGTAGCACTGTGTTCATAAAGCATTTGGAATCAAAACAACTAGCTTCGAATTCGCCCACTTGTCGCTAACAATGAGTGAAATACATCAGAACCATATCTCTTTTTAAGAGAGATATTTCAAAAACAGCGATAGCTGTCACTCTTGTGACACATGCCATTGATCGCCAACTCTGAACCCCATCGGCCAGGGGTCAGTAGGATCCAAGACCATTTGCTTGAATGAATTGATCCAGGCACTCCCTTTGACCGTCGGCAGGACAGCGTCAAATTGCCCTAATTTCTGCGTACCACGGATGTGGCACTCAAAAGTACTCCCAATGATACTGCGATGGTGGAATTTTTCGCCAACTGCAAGCTGACCACGAGCGTGCAGCACAGCCATACGCGCACAGCTACCCGTGCCACATGGGCAGCGGTCGAACCGTCCGGGAGAAACCACAACGGTATTGACAGCCTCCATGGTGTCTCGCTGGAGGGGCTCGGTAAATTCAAGGATGCTGACCCCTCTGATACTTGGGTTCTCTGGGTGGACGGGGATGAACGAAGCTTGTTGGAGTGCCTGCTTGATTCGCTCTCCATAATCGATCAATTTCGGCCCATTTTGGTTGTTGATACTAATTCCGAGGGAAGTTACATCGACAACCCCGTATATCATTCCGCCCCACGCAATATCGACGGAGACGATACCCAACCCAGGGACGTCGACCTTGTAATCTAGGGCAAAAACGAAAGAAGGCACATTGTCAAACGCGACCGCCTTGCACTTCCCGCCCTCACAGTCAGCAGTGACAGGCACCAGTCCTGCCGGTGTTTCCAAGACTATTTTGGTGACAGGCTCCAACATTGGTACCATACCTGTCTCTAGAAGAACAGTTGTAGTGGCGATAGTGTTGCCTCCAGACATGGGTGGGTACTCGTCACTCTCCATTATTAAAAACCCGGCGTCAGCTTTGGGGTTACATGGCGGCAAGACGAGATTAAGACACATTGCTGGGCGTCCACGGGGTTCTTGCATAATGAGCTGGCGTATATGGTCCTCTCTGTCCCGAAAATGAACAAGCTTCTCGTACATAGTGTTGCATCCGGAAGGGTTCAAAACTCCCCCGACGATCACATCGCATACCTCGCCAGCGCAGTGACAGCCGACGACATTGATAGATCTTGCGATTTTCATTTTTGCGGTAGACGTGACCAGCATACACAGCTATGTGGGAAGTTGAGGCGGTACGATTAGCCAGATGTTCGAGCACTATCTATGGCTCCATTTATAGCACTGGATGGAGGAGCATAGCTAGTTAACATATTACCTGCGGCAGAGAAAGATAGACAGCCCCCAGCCGGCAGCGTAGCCGACTCACGTATTTTGCACCCTAGGCAAGGGACGCACTGACTATAACCGATGAATGGGAAATATGTGCATTGTATTATGATGACCGGGCAATAATTACATATGCCCTCGTGGGTAGATGCGGGGAAGTGGAACTCTGCGTTCGGGAAGCTAAGCGATATTACACGCCATGCGTCGGCAGCCTTGCCGAGAACACCGGTTATCTCAAACGCAAGAGCAGTCAGGCTTTAGTTTGTTCAAGCATCATGATACCAGTCATATGTGAATTGGGATTGCGCCCAAGTGGTTTCCATGTGGCCACGCTGTCATAAGAAATGCTGTTATCCCTGGAGTCTACAGCAATATCTAACCCCCCCTTTGTACATAATACACGGCACGAAGCAATGAAGAGCGTTTTTCTATTGCGAGAATGAAATGTTGCTTTTCGGTCTATCCTAGATTAATCCTATATGCGGACCATGATAAGCACCGGATGCTTGAATGAGGCTAAGGCTGTCTATGTGATTGCACTTATAGTTTAATAAGGTTCTTATAGATCTACGATGGAAAGTACGAGAGTATAGAGATAGATTATTGTAATGTTGATAGGAGACCAATAATGCCTAGAACGGAGAAATGCCGATATGTGGGGGTAGCAATGTGTTCCCCGCTTGTTTACGAAGATAAGAAACCCCCCTGATAAGCATCACAGTGTCTTCCAACTTTTTTCGGTCGACTCTGCATTTTCTATTTCCAACGAGTTGCTGCTCCGATTCAACGACAAGGGTTCCAATGGCAGGTTCGGAGCAAAGGAAAAGGTCGGCTAATGTGTAAGTGGCATCGAGGAGGCATGCAAATACAGCTATAACTAATGATCTCTCTGGCAGCTGTGTGCGATGCCGGAGACAAAAAATCAAGTGCTCCGGCACACAGCCATGCTCCAGTTGTAGCAAGCGGGATCTGACTTGCATGTTCAATAACATGGATCAGAAAGTCCTGGTGACACGGAGGTTGGTCAACCCAAGTCTAGCCGATGTCGATTGACTGACAATAGCCAGGTACCTTTCAGAGTTGCAGCAGAGGGCTGCATGGTTAGAAAGACGTGAGAATTGTTATCACACCCATCACAATTTGAGCCCTAATAACCAAATTCGTATGTTCTTGATCTTAGTATTTTGGCAACCTAACCGACGCTAACCTGTTGCAGGTCCCACTGATCAGGAAGATTTGGCTGAAAATCCACATGGCGATAACTATAGCGTCCAGGAAGACGACAATCCTGAATCTGGGTTGGTAAATCCGTTAGCTTCCGGACCGCCCGCTTTCATGTCTCCGGGAAATGGCAGAATGTGTGAGTCGATGCCAGCTCCTTGTAACGGCCATATCTGAGATTATTTCAGATTATCTAGGAACGTCTTCGAATTGGTCATTCACTCGCCGTGTGCTCAGCCTGACCCACCAGCATGTCCACAATGAGCCCCTACCGACGGAAGCATTGATTTTCGAGGGCACCGCTTATGACTTGGCCTGGGATGGATCGCGCATAGATCAGATCCCGGAGAATCCCGTCATTCCAAGCCTGGACCATGCGCTCTACCTGATCAATACAGTCAAGTTCCGTTGTGGACAGCTATACCACCTATTCGACGAAAGTGATTTCATGAGGTCACTACACGTTTTCTACTCAGAAAATGGCCAAAAAAGAATAAGGAGCCTGTGGTACATTCATTTCCTCCTCATCTTGGCGTTTGGAAAAACCTTCGTTCAACCAAAAAGGCAAGAAAGGAAGCCATCGGGGATCAGCTATTTTGTCAAAGCTCTGCACATCCTGCCAGACCACAACCTTCTTTACTCGTCGCCAATGGCTTCGACCGAGATTCTATGCTGCATAGCTATATTTTACCAATCACTGGACTGTCGAAGTCCAGCTCACAATTATGTAACGTGTCCTGTGACGTCCTGGTTGCCGTAAAATAGCTAATCCAAGGCCAGATTGGTCAGGCAATGCGAATGGCTATGGCGTATGGTATGCACACGTGCATGCCAGTCACGGACTTGGGACAGGATGTTGTCGAGAGATGCCGGAAGATTTGGTGGACTGTTTATATTCTAGACCGGCATATGACGTCTATACAAGGTCTTCCCCAGTCTATCGATGACCGCTTCGTCCAAACCAGTTTGCCTGCCTCCGTGGGCTCACCGACAACAATTACAGCACTTGGCATGCATATCCAATTAAGTCGGAGCATTGCTGATATCAACAGCAGTAAGAGCCCTTAGAATTATAATATTGGGACATCTACTCAAAATATCGACAGCAGTATATGCAATCGACGGGCGAATTAACCGGACATTCTTATTGAGTACCAAAGGTGCATTATCAAATCTAGCAGGACAGGCAGATGAGCTTCATAAGTCGTTTCCTCTGTATTTAGAAGGAACAGATAATGGACTCTCTCGAACATCAGCATATCTACATCTCTTTTACCAACAGGTGAGTTTTCGCCCTCTGTAGTCACCCAGGGAGATTGAAAAGGTCAGCAGCTTATCATCTGCCGCAACGTAGTGTGTGATCGTGGCTACCAGGCCGTTGCTTTTCTGCTTTCTAAAAATACGACTCGAGTCTCCAGAAACATGTGTTCGGTTCCTCCATAGATCCCGGAATCTTTGGAATTTGATTAAGATGTGCGTTGAATCTTCGCAGCATACCATCCGAATTCTTCATGGTTTAAAGTCCCAAGGGCTTCTTGGTAACTTCCTCCCACTCTTTTACCCGATAGGTAATCGCAATCCTAATCCGGATGCCAGAGACCTTCCTTACTTTCGATCTGGAGTCAATTTTTATATCCACAGTGGTAATCCTAATGGGCCCAGCAATCGACAATAAATTAACAGATGACCATTCGCGATGGCTTGAGAAAGCATATGCCATATTCAAAGAGTTGGTTGAAGCTGGGAACGAGGTAGCCCGGTTTCGATGGTCCGAACTACAGCAACTAGAGGAGACTCTGCATGCCATCTTGCACGTCGACTCTGGGCCACAGAGTTCGAGTGCAGTTGTCCAACACCTTGACGCAATTCCCCAGCTACCATCCCCGTTAGAAAGTGAGATTATTACGTCCGCTGATCAAGGTGCTTATCATGACCCGCCGTTACTTGAAGAAGCCACCTCGGCTGCTGAATGTGTCTTTGGGCCTTTGTTGACATCTGCTGAAATGATGGCTATGGCGGACTCCATCGAATTGTATGATGCAGAATGGGTCTCCACTGCGATGGATAGTCATAATATCTGGTAGCCTACTCAGGCAGGGGATCTAATCTGTTATGTCTAATTTTGTTTTCATGAAGACGTAAATATCAACATTCTTCAGCAGATCTTTTCTTTTTCTCTGGCAGACACGTTCGATTGCTAAATAGTTATCGTAAGAGGCTTCTATGTAAAAGGTGAACGTCACTTTTCTTCCCAGGTAGAGACAGCCCTGTCAACTACACTTTGTCAAATTCTAATCACTAAACATTCTGATTTATAATGATCACAGGTGGGATTGCTTCCTCTGGTCTAGACTCAAAACCGCATTTCCTGCCGCCAAATCAGTGAGGCTCACACCGATGCTTTTGTAGACAACAAAGCCTTCCGAGATGAACCTATTTGTGCGCCAAATTTGCTCATTGCCAACGGGCTCAATCTTTCCGTCCTTCAGGGCAAGTATCTCACCCAGCTCAACCATGTCTTGGGTTGCGACCTGGCTCTGAACAACCTCCCCTGAGTTCTCAAGTGCGTAGTCCCTATCGTCTACCAGCACCACCCCTTTGTCCTGGAAAGTCAAAGGGTTGTACCCAGTATGGTTGGAGATGGCATGATGCAGCAATGGGGGGTCCAGCTCTATCATATCTGACTGCCAGGAGCCAATGGCTGAGACCAAGGGCTGTCGGTCGCTGCTTCCCCGCTTGGTCAAGTACTTGGCAGGGAAAAGTGGCTTTCGAGAAGGAGTGGTGCAGAAGACACAGTCGACATTGCTCAGACAAGCGCCAATTTGTTCGTGAAAATCGGATACAGAGGTGCAAATAAAGCGGAATGAGCAGTCTGACTTCCACCGAGCTTCATTTTCTTTCGATATGGTTTCAATCAAAGTATCAACCTGGTCCTTAAAGGGGTTCACGAATGTAATAATTTTGACTTCAGATCCTCTTAATCCGAGGATAAGTCGAGTATGCCACAAAGCCTGCATCCCACCACCGAAGATGACAATGTTCTCAACATGCTTCCGCCAGGAGAAAGGTATCATGACATTCATAGAGGTCCGATAGCCAGTCACTTCCTCAGCAGCTAACACGCCAGCCGGATTTCCTTGGCCATCCATCAAGATTAAGATGCCATGTAGAGGGTCCTTCTTGCCATCTGGTTTTTGTGGAGGCTCAACGACGAGCTTCGCACCGACACTTAGGTCCGAAGTAAAGGGCCGAAAAAGAGTCCGTTGACCATTGGGGCGAGTTACGGCACTCGGATCCGGCTGATAATGACGTTCGCGTCCAGTAGAAAAGTCGGCCAATGTTTGCTCGATGATATTTCGGAAATTTATAATCTCATCCTTTCGAAGATTGATCAATAGTTGATGAACAGTATCGTTGCTGAGATATCGCATATTGCTTGGTTTGCACGTCTTGGGCGTCTTGGGCTATCAGATTCTGAAGCACCCTAATCTGCAGTAAGATAAAAGGATTTAGAGATATTGTACGAGCGAACTGGAATTCTCAGGCATGAATGTAGATGTCGCTGGCTCTAAGTACAATATAAACCCTGGATTTTAATATAGAGCCCGCTGCCGAGTCGGCAGGTTTGCCGTAGCGCCGCGATATGCCCCGCCAGATGGCGGCGGGTATACCGCCGAGTGGTATCCCAGCCAAGGTTCTCCTGGGTGTAGGAAGTTACATGGTGTTGGTTATTGCGTGTCGTATTGAGCGAAATTTAAAGGAGATACTTATCCAATGGCGTACCACGTCACCTTGGACTTCATCCTCGTATAGCCGGAGCGGCGAGGTAGTGAAATTGTAATTGCTTATCCATTCCCACCGCTTTTTATCCAATCGTACTATCAAGCTATAGTACTTACAGTGCGATTAAAGGGCGAAGCAGAAGAATTTTCGTAAGCTACCGAATTAAACGCCTGAGAAAAAGTTTATCGACACTTGCAATAGCATCGCCCGAGCAGCTCTTCCCTGATCGCCCCATAGTTGAAATGTGAATTCACCTCAAATAGCAATCTGCCGTAAAATCGATGGCTAATACAAGCATGGCAATGCAAGGCATGAAGGAATCCATACAGCGCGGCCCTGAGGTTATAGAGGGTTAACGTAGCCGCAGGGGCACATACTACACCATAATCCCCTCGTAAATTGTCTGTGCGGCACTTTCACTTGCTTCTTCATAGTTATGAGACCAGCGGTAGGGGGTGGGCTTGTTTCCAATAGTTTGCATGGATTAAACTTAGCCGCCAACGCGTGTCCCCTAGGATGTGGGGGTAAGAGGTGGTACGAAAAGTGGGCTTAGGGAGACGGTTGCCGTCCGGATACACATTCAGCGAGGCGCTCTAGTTCGGCTGACCTCTAGGAGCTCGGTATAGAACCGGGCGTGCTGGCTCCAAAACTAGCACGGGAGGGCGCTTCGGTAGCGGCCCCCGTTGGGAGGAGAAAGTTGGCACCCAGCAGATACTATCAGTCGTTCAAAATACAAGAGGACTGGTATATATTTTGGTATTCGGGTGGTTGGCTGGAGCAACATGTTCGTCGTCGATTATAGCACTTGGGAACCCAGATAGCCACCAGCATACACTTGCTACGGGGGCTTGGATGACTGAACGCTCCAGCACAGCCAACAGCCAATGACCATCAGAACTATATTGGCTAATATTTCAAATAGAACACAGAAGATAATAGTGTGGAAGATAACTAGAACTTCGTATAGCTGGAACGCTTAGGAGCGAATCGAAGCATAATAGCCTCTGTGTCCTGGGCGGTAGGCCCGCTGGACATCCTGTCCCCGGCATGATACCGATTTGAAGACCCAAATACACTGACCAAATGACGCTTAGCAAACGGCTTCAACGCCGGCACGGAGGCACACAGAATGCCAGCATTGACCTCGATGTATGACCAGTAGAACTGCTCGGTGATATCCCACGTGTAATCAGTGGATGTGAGGGCCTGCAACATTTGAACGGTTCTCTGGATGGCGATTGCGCACACAAAAATTCCCGAGGAAAATAACACAACAACTGACACCCGCTGCGCAAGCCGCATGTTGAGCCTCATGATAACTGGGATGGGGAGCAGCAGAGTCAGGACATCCATCACGATATTTGCCACACTGAGTACGGTCATAATGGTACGTGTGCTGAGGCAACTGCCCCTTGTTATTGTGATGTCCCAGTTTTTGTCTATAGGATTACACCGGAAGATAAAGAGGAAGGTATACACAAGAACATAGCACGTGGCAATGCCCATGAGCAAGAAGGTGAGGATACGGAACCATTGTTGGGGGGAGAGGCGAAGATAAAAGGCGAGAATGGAGAGCTTCGAGAAGATAACAGCCCAGGCGTAGAAAATTGTAGCGACGAGAGTCCACTGCACGTTTGTCTGTAAGCATTGGGTCGGAATTCGCGCACAGCGGCTGCACTCACGATACCGAGACCAGGATTGTACTGCGCCATCGTCACGTCCCACATGTGTAGACCTACGCCGGCCTGCATGACTAGACATTGTATAATTCCCAGGTTAGTTCGTCTATCTAGTCATATATTTCCACCGCATGGTGCCTTCGGCAGGAGGACAAACTCTTGAACGAGATAGGTATCAGCATGATGGAACATACTGCAGCGCAGCAGACGAAAACTGGAGACAAAAGAGATATACGTTAGCCGATGTTCCATGATGTGATACCTAGGTCGGGCAGAAGAGTTCTCCATTTACCATCATCAATCTGGAACCTGGCCGCCGTGAGAAAGAAGCGTGTGTACAGACGGAGCCCAACCACGGCAAGAGCCATTATGGCGGTTGTGATGGCACACGCTGCCATATTGGCCTGAATTGTCTCGCCATCAAACCGTTGCACGCCCGCCGGAGGGTCGGCCATGTATACCGAGGACGAAACCATGTTCGCGTGGCCAGGCTCGCTCGATTGTCACGCCTGACCAAACGGAATATTGAAGACGGAGTATGGAGCACGAGAGAAAGAGCGGGTTATAAAAAGGATCGACTGTGTCTATCATACGTACATCTAGATTTATCTGCTACTTTATATCTTTTTCCCGACTAACCAGAATTCCGGACACTAGACGACTGGCATAGAAACGATTTCTGGATACATCGTAGGGGGGATCAAGATCCCAGCATATAGAACTGTCAAATACCGATCGGCAGCGCTTAGTTCGGGTCCATTGCCCACTGGCGGGCCGATGTCTCTGCTTGTTGGGTATAGACATGCTGCAAGCGCATTCTACCCGTGTGCCTTTATGCCCCTGGCCATGGTGGTAGGTACTAAAGTAGCAACGATACTACTAGTCTGGTTTCATAACGAGCAGGGGTCGGTTGAGCCTAACAGTACCGGAGAGAGCCTAGCATTATAACAGGCTAGAGATCTGCTAGAGTAGGGCTTGCTAGCCTCGCCAAGTACGACGTACGCAGTACTAGATTCATGGCCTTGGGGGCCGCAAAAGTACGCCGTACGACTCCTTCCATATTCTAGGCACCAACAGATGTCTTGCTAGATGCACTATGAATCCAAGGAAAAAACCTCAGACTACAGGCCATGTGTTCACCTTTTCTTGGTAGCTTACCGATCCTGATACTTGGAGTCATAGTACATCCGTCGTACACTGCGTATACCAGGCGAAGGTGGGCCCGGAAGAGTCTGCGGCTTGACAGGTGGCCCCTACTTTGCACTAGTGATATCTAGCGCTGCATTTTAGGGTTGCCATCAAGGCTGGACTCCACAGTACTGGATAGTGGGCTCTCAACCTGAATCATGAAGCTCCTCCACCCAACGCCTTCTCCACGCCACCCTCCATCATCTGTGAGTAATGCGCAATTCGCTGATTGGTACGCCAGCACGATTCCTTCGGTCTTCTGTGGAAAAGGAGGAAGAGGCCTGAGCAGCGTGGGTCTCATGGGGAACGGGCCGGGGTTTACCCACAGCTGTTGGGTTTGATAGAAGTTGGCTTCCTAATCTGCTTCACACCAACAATCAATTTTTTCTTCTGAATTTGAGCCACGAGTCCTGTTAAGGTATCTCTGAGACCGATATAACAGGGTAATATGGCGTCCCAAATGGTCCTTTCACTATCGCCCGCTGCCCTCGGGGTGGCCGTCGTAGTCCTGGTTATCGCATACTGGCTGGCGACATATGCCTATCTCTACTGGCTACATCCCCTGTCCCATTACCCAGGTCCGCCACTTGCCGCAGTTTCGGAGCTCTGGTATGCGTCGGCATGGACCAGTGGTCTCTGGAATCGCAAGATACAAGAGGCGCACCGGCGATACGGAGATATCGTGCGTATTGCCCCCAACGAGCTCTCGTTTGCGACGGCCCAGGCCTTCCGTGATATCTACGGCCCACCATCAAAAACACGCAAACTGTTCCCCAAATCCGACCGCTTCTATGACAACGGCCACCCCAATATCGCTTTTGTGATCGACCCGGACGAGCACGCCCGCCAGCATCGGGTGTTTGCGCCGCAGTTCCGCCCTTCCGCAATTCGCACGCAAGAACCCATCGTACACGATCATGTCGACCTCTGGGTAAAGCAAGTAGCGGCTCGAAGCCATAACGGCGATGTCCCGCTCGACGTCTCCAAGTGGTTCGAGTGGCTGACATTTGATATCATCGGGGAACTCACATTTGGTGAGTCTTTCAATGCCACTCGAGACAACAAGAGCCACCCATGGGTATCCATCTTGCTGGACGCTACCTACAGCGGATCAATCTTCAATCTCCGCAAACGGTTAGCATTTGTTGGCCCCCTGCTGCGTTGGATGCCATATATCTCAGCGACGGCCCGTGCGGCCGTCGAGTCTATCGCACAGCATGGCGCCATGACGCTGGCTAAGACGCGCAAGAGGATCGAGGCGGGCCCTGCACGTAGCAACGGCATTGGCGATCGTGCCCCAGTCGACGACTTCCTCGCACACGCAATCCGTTCAGGTTGGATGTCTGATACAGAGCTTGCGAACCAGGCGATGGTCATGCTGACGGCCGGCGCCGAGACCAGTGCCACAGCCCTCACAGCCACGCTCTGGTATCTCTCGCAGCCTGAGCACGCTCACTGCCTCGACCGGCTCCGCGCGGAGGTACGCACCGCATTTTCCAGCCCTGCTGGTGTAACTGGCGACGCCACAGCGCGGCTACCATACCTGAACGCTGTGCTCGAAGAGACAATGCGGTTATTCCCTCCCTCGCCCGTCGGGCCTCCGCGAGTCAGTCCCCAAGGCGGCGAAACTGTGGACGGTACCTTCGTCCCGGGCGGCGTGTACGTGTCTGCCGACGTTTGGACCATCCATCGTGACGCACGTACTGTGGGAGAGCGTCCGACCAGCTTTGAGCCGGAGCGATGGCTTGACGTCCCCACCAAACCGTATACAGTACCCTTCAGCATCGGTCCGCGCATGTGCATCGGCGTGACACTCGCGTGGGTTGAGATGCGCATTGCCTTGGCCAAGACGATCCTCACCTTCGACTGGGAGTTAGCCAAGGACCCTGACGAAAGCAGGGACTGGGTCGAGGAAGCGAGGCTTAAACAATTGTGGAAGAAAGCGCCATTGATGATACGCTTCCGACCAGTGGGGAAAGGCGAGTGAGAGAGTTTCTTGTCTGCAGGTGGCATGTGTTGTCCGGGAGGCCTGGTGGCTGGATGTAGTTTTCGGTTTTAGTTTGCACTGCGTCTCAATGGAGAGGCTGCCGTCCCATGGGGCAGAATAACATGGAAAAAGCCGCATCAACCTTTACCATGAGCCACTCACTACCCGGCCGTTATAGTCCAATCCTTGCGCCTTGCGTCTGACTTGGCTATGTATCATGATCCTGACCTGGCCAAAGATAGAAGTGGCTATCGTAGAGGCATATACTCAGCAAATGGCACTATCAGTATAACTGGACCTGGGTTAATCCGCCGTCAGAACGATCTCCACGCACCGCTTGACAAAGATCTATCCTATCGAGAGGTGGGAACTGGAGGACTGGAGGAATGGAGGCTTTGCCAGCCCGATTTTCGTTGGTGCTTCGGTGTTCACGACTCATGCTGGAGAATGTTCCTCTTCAGGCTCGGCCATGGGCATGATAATTACTTGGACTAGACTATTATTGTGGAGTTAGTCTTCGATCAGCTTGTACAAGAAGCTGGAGCCCTCAGTTGCCCATATGACACGAACGGCTACTTTGGTCACGACTGGCGATATGTATGGCGTAAGCACGAAAGACCTGTGGAAACTGGCGGTCACGATCACCGCCGACGAAGCGACTAGCTGATATCTACGCGAGTTGTCACAGCTTCTTCTATGTTGGGGCATCATACAAGCTCGGAGGTTTTCAACACGTATCAGGGCACCCTTGCTAATAACTCATATCACATTCGTTTATTTTATTGATGCTTTACCGATAATTTCTAGCTCAAATTTTAGACTTAAGCTATGAGCAAGTAGAATAGATCCTATGGGATACCTCAAATGCTTAGTAGTAGTAGTAGTAGTAGTAGTAGTAGTGTGTTATCTTCGCTATGTTCTGAACAGCGTCTTGATAGATATTTCATGGATCATTAAAATTGGTGGCCAGGCCCAAGGAAGATATGAAATTTTGCGAAGAAACTGGCGGGTTGGCCAGATAATTCATATTGCAGAGAATAGAGAAAGAAACTGGAAGACAAAGGTTCTAAGCCGCAGCTTGAAGACAGTAAATGTAAGTAATGGGATGAGTGGCAGATAGGGTCATGTTTATATTGCGGTCCCTAACATATCCCTAGATTTGATGGTAAAGGCATAGTATGAGGTAGTTTGAAACCTCATGACTCATGAAACATTCCATGTTGCCCCACCTTATGCATAGAGAGATATGAAGGAGACAGTGGAACAATCCCTCTCCGTCATTCCCGTCTGTGCTATCGGGCTGAAAGCTTAACATTGCAGCCCACCAGACCACATGATAAATTGTCTAGAGCAGTCACTCGGCCTGAAGGAGCCGGGTTGAGGAAAAAGAACATGTCTACGCCGTAAGGAGTATCTCATACTGATTTGCAGATCTAGGTTGCGTGAACTATTTCTGACATGTTCAAATCGGCCTGAATTTTCTCCCCAGCACAGGGGCTTCGGTTTGAATGTTCGGGTTCGTTCCGTAATAATCTATATCAGGTGCAGATGGGGTTTAGAATGCAATGTCTTTGAAGGGATATCGATCAGTCCGAGCATGTGGAGCTGACCTCCTGCACCCCGATAAGAGGTCTTGGTTATGAATGGATTGCAGCTCTCTCAGCTACAACCACCTTTGAAGATCGAAGGAGATGTTCTTCAATATCAGCCACGTCTGGCTCTGTCTACTAGCCACTGCTATATCCGTCAGTGGGCAGTTGTCTGGTGCTCAAGGCCTGAGGGTCACAGCCCGCACAGGAACCTACATTGGCCTAGTCAACGGCACGACCCCCAATGTCCGTCAATTTCTCAATGTGCCGTACGCGCTCCCTCCTGTTGGATCGCGTCGCTGGCTACCGCCCGTCGCGCCAGTCTCCGACCCCTCCACGGTCTTTGATGCGACGGCCTTTCCTGCATTCTGTCCGCAGTATACTTCTGGAGTTCCCAGTGTATTGGATCAGGTGCTCATCGGGTACCGGCTGCCTGCGGGTCTCAATACGACAACACCTGCATCTATGCCTCCGACGGCGGCGGAAGATTGTCTGTCCCTATCGATCTGGACTCCGACAGGGGATGTTTCTGGTTTGCCGGTGATTATTTTCATGACGGGCGGTAGGTGTCAATACAGGTAAATGCCATAGGGGGGTTGAGGCTAAGTTTCACGAGGCGCCTTCATCAAAGGCGGCGTTAATATTCCATATCAATTACCGCATCACTGGGTGCAGAGGACACAGGCTCATATAGTTGTGTCGATCAAGTGAGTCTATCGATCCACCAAGCTCCTCTCTACTAACGTTATAGCTACCGTGTTGGGATCATGGGCTTCCCTAATGCTCGGGGGTTAAACTCCCAAAATCTCGGTATTCTCGATCAGCGCATGGCGTAAGCTGAAGCTGCCGACTTGTTTGGATGGCCGATCGGCGCTGACAGAATCAGACATGAATGGGTCCGAGACAATATTGAAGCCTTTGGAGGCGACCCGTCAAAAATCACACTATGGGTAGGCGCCTAGCATGAGAAGGATGTCTGGCCCGTCGCTGATGGGGAGCGCAGGGTCAATCGGCCGGCGCCGAGTCGGCTGATTTTCACGGCTTCGCCTATTACAACGACTCGATTGCGACTGGCGTGGTTGTAAGTGCCAATCCGGATTCCCCGGGATATCCAAGCCAAAATTTGGTGACTGCGCTGTACTGTCTGTGTAGACGATGCTAAGCCAACCCCCTGCAGATGCAATCTGGCACAGCCTTTTTACCACAAAAGTCCTACGATTTTCAAAACTCGAATTTCACTTTCGTCGCATCTCATTTGGGCTGCGGTAGGATGAATGCGACCGCCGAGCTCGACTGCATGCGTCAGAAGCCAGTTGAAAGCATTGTCAACTTCGTCGGCCGTCGAACCGACAACGCTACTGAGCCCGCGCTTTCGTTTATGCCAATCCCCGACAACAACATTGTCTTTTCCAATTACACCGATCGATACGCCAAAGGCCTGGTAGCCAGAGCGCCAGCTGTGGTGGGTACTACCTCCAACGAAGCAAGTGCCATAGTCGGGACGAACCTCACAGCACCGACGCAAGAATTAGTGGAACAAATGACCCTGGGGTCCTTCGTTTGTCCTGCTCATACAACAGCCGAGCTCCGCGATGAGAAAGGGTTGCTAACATACCGATACCAGTACGCTGGCAACTTTTCTAACCTTTCTCCTCTTCCGTGGCTCGGTGCCTATCATGATGCCGATGCCCCTTTGTTCTTCGGGACGTTTGATGACTTTTCAGAGGGGTCAGAGCTTGAGGCCCGTACTAGCGAAGTGATGCAGGATCTTCTTTTGGAATTTATGAAGGATCCATATAACGGGCCAGAGCAGATGGGTTGGCCGGAGTCCGGAACTGGGCGCATGTTGCGACTCGGGGTGTCCGAGCACGCAGTGTTAGATATTCCCACGCAGGAGGTGGATGCAGCCTGTGATGGACAAGGGGAATATGCCTCAAGCCTGTGAGGAAGATATGGAAATAGGCCAAACGCGGCAATTGTATAGAGGAACAAAGCACCAACTTTGGGCCTTGATTCATATCTCCATCTGGGATTTCTTTAATCTTATCAAATATCTAATATCAGAAAGATCAATCACGTTTATTTAATGCCTTTTCCCTGACACCATCCTAGCATCCGAATAGTGGGTAGAGATGATACAGTAAGTCAATCCATAAAGCTCATAAGACCCTGAACTATACACGAAAATAACCACCAATAAGCCCGCATAAACCGCCTTGTATAAGCCCATCTACATCTAAGCCGCAATTCAGCCACAACCCATGACGAGCCCGACAAGGCTGAGCTGACCGTGCACCGGGCAAAGCTTGGCCTGATTGGCGTCAAGCGCCAGATCAGCACGAGATATGACTCTCTTGGCAGCATCCGGCCTCTGATCCCATCAGATCTTACGTTCATGCCACCTCATGAGAACACGTAATTAGGCGAGGCCAGCGTCGGCCGACGATATATAGACTGCTCTCGCTCACCACCCACCAGACACATAACCCTCCTTCTACTCCTCTGACCTACAGATCAATACAACAAATACTCCCACCACAAGCAAGCCACAGAATGTGCTTCTCTGACAACGACAGAGAATACCATCCTCCCGCCCGGCCCGGATATCCGCAGAAAGACGGACCCAGAACCAACACCACCTACAACGGACAATACTCATCCAACTACAGCCGCAAGCCACGCAAGGGCCGCCGCAGTCACGGTGTATACGGTGGTGGTTTCGCAGCAGGAGGGGGGGCCTCAGGGTGCGGAGGGGGCGGAGGGGGCGGAGGAGGCGGATGCTAGACGTTGACACGGCGGATAAGCCGGCAGACGGAGTGGTGTATACCTTGCGCTTTGATACTGTATCTGCTTTAAACAATCTGACACACGACGACTCACCGCCGGATATACCAATAGAAAGGATGACCGGAATTCTCACCGTAAGCCCTAGCCACTAGTCTCCCGACGGTTCGATAAAAAGAATCACCTCCCTCGCCCCAACACTCTCTTCCCTCCCCGACACACCCCAATTCAAACCCAAGAATGGCCAAACCCGTCCTCATCTTCGCCCCCGGCGCCTGGCACCTGCCTACGGCCTTCGAC
This sequence comes from Aspergillus ambiguus, assembly GCF_047715705.1. Lineage (NCBI taxonomy): Eukaryota > Fungi > Ascomycota > Eurotiomycetes > Eurotiales > Aspergillaceae > Aspergillus > Aspergillus ambiguus. The sequence goes on along the minus strand of NW_027395533.1, from coordinate 471,239 downwards.
CCTCTCGTCACCCAGCTCCGCGCGGACGGCTACCCCTGCGACACGGTAGCCTTCCCGTCGATCCAGCACGCGCGTGAAGTCACCGATCTCTCGGCGGACATCGCGGCGGTGCGGGCGCTGGTCGAGCCGGCCGTCGCCGCGGGGCAGGACGTCGTCATCGTGGCACACAGCTGGGCCGGGGTGCCGGTGAACAGCGCGCTAGAAGGGCTGAGCAAGACGCATCGCGCGCAGAACGGCGCCCCCGGCGGAGTCGTGCGCACGTGCTTCATTTCCGCGTTCTTACCTGTCGTCGGAGAGAGCGTGCTGGGCGCGGCGGGCGGAACGCCTCCGGACTGGTGGGTGTTTGATGTAAGTTTTCGTTCCTGGGTTGGGGGGGTTTACGGTGTGTTGTTGCTCGACTGACGGCGTGTAGAGCGAGGACCGGACGGTCACTGCGGCGGATCCGCTTGGGCTGTTCTACCATGATGTCCCGAATGGGAGGGAGTGGGCGGAGCGGCTGCGGCCGCATGCGAAGGCGACGAAGGTGACGCCGGCGGAGGCGGAGGCGTATCTGCATGTGCCGTCAGCTTATCTGTTGTGTGAGGCGGACCGGGCGATTCCGTTGGCTATGCAGGAGGCGATGGTGGAGAGGGTGCGCGCGATGGGAGCTGTCGTGGAGACGGAGAGGATTGGCACGGGTCATACGCCGTGGTTGGTGCGCGCGGAGGAGGTGGCTGATTTTATTAGGAGGTATGCGCGCGCATGAGATGGCTTTCACTGGGTGATTGGCATGTACCGTACAGGGTTGGAGACATGGATGGGTGCAAAAGTCATGATCATACGGAAGAACACTGTTGTTCATGGTGACATGCCCAAGTCCGATTACAATGGATATCAGAACGTAATGAGACCTCTTTCCTGAAAGAAGTTACCGACGCGCCGCTGCACATTCTCAAAGCGCATGAAAGCGCAAGCCTCATTCTCCAGGTGATTGAACAACGCGGCGAGGGTCGAGAACTGCTTTCTACAGACGCTCTTGGTATTGGGACAACGGTACACACTTTGCTTGTGAGTGGGGGAGTTCAAGTGGGAGTTCAAGCTGTTCTTGGTGCAGAACTCCCTGTGGCAGATGTAGCACTCCCAGGAATCGCCGTTGAAGCAGCAATCGGTAGCGTTGTAGACAGCCGAATCCTCGTCGCGCCATGCGATCTGTTTGTTGGTGATGGTGCCACCGGGGTCGCGAGAGGATACGAAACGATGGATTGCCTCACGGTTCACGTTGGGGGCATTGGGGCAGGCGCCACGCTCGAGGTGGTGCGTCAGCCCGCTGACGGTGGTGTAGGTCCCCGTGCAAAAAGGGCAGACAATGGATCGACCCCGGTGGACTTTCGAGTTAAGATGCTAGACAGAGTAAGTGGGATCCGGTTAATACCTATAAGGTGATACGGACCATCCACAGATTGTTCTCGCTCTGGAAGCGTCTATCGCAGTCTTTACAGTAGTTCCTATAGTGGCCAAGGGCCTGCATATGCTGGTCGGCTGCAGACTGACTGTGGAACTGCCTGGAACAAGTCTCACACTCATACTCAGGAGCCCAGTGGTCGGTGTCATCCATGTGCTGATCAGCCGCAGACTGACTGTAGAACTTCCTCGAACAGGTCTGGCATTCATACGGGCGATTGTGGTTGGTGTCATTCATATGCTGGACACAGGCGCGGTTAGTGCGGAAGACCCGAGAGCAGGTGGCACATTCGAAACCAGGCTCATTGTAGCCGTGAGTGATGTAGATCATTCTAACGAACGGACATTGAGGCAGCGAGGAACCGAGGGAGATGAAGAGGAGAGAGAGAGAAGAGCAGTCGCAATGTGACGGATAACAACCTGCGTCATTGGCTACACGTCCCAACCTATCAGGCCCTCCCCTTTCGTTACTCATCACTGTATACAAACAACATACGAACCATCCTACACCACCAAGAGAACCTCCTCAAACGCCTTCAAAAACACCTTCTGCTCCCTGGCCGTCCCCACTGACACCCGCAGGCACGCCTCGCAATGCGTCGCGTGTCCGACATACCGCACGCCCACCCCATGCACCTCTCGCAGTCGAGCGGCGATAGCCCTCGCACGATCGTCATCACGCCGGGCCATCTCCTTCCCAAGCGACAGGATCGGCACCACGACGTAATTGGCCTGGTTCCCGCCGACCAGCGGGCCCACGCCCAGCTGGCGGAAATTCTCATCGCTCAGGGCGTCGACCAGCGCGGCCCGGTTGGTCTTGACGCGGTTGACGAGGGTGTTGACGCGGGAGACGTTCTTGCGGGAAAGCGCCTTGGTTGCGAGGGCCAGCACCGGCGCGGAGATGCCGTAGGGCATTTGGAGCTTGCAGAACATGGCCGTGACGATGGGGTGCGCGAAGGCCATGCCCACCCTGTGCGAGTCAGACAATGTCGGTCGCACGTCCGGGGCGGCGGGCTCAGACTCACCGGATTCCTGCGAGCCCGTGGGCTTTGCTCAGCGATTGGACCACGACCAGGTTGGAGTAGCTGCGCAGCAGGGAGATTGCTGAGGATGCTTCGGGGGATGCGGTGAAGTCGATGTAGGCCTCGTCGATGACGAGGAGACCATGGAAGGCTGGGGATGTCAGTGGGGTGGGGTGTACGGCCCCTGCAGCGAGGGCAACTTACACGGCGAGTCAAGGATCCGCTGGATGTCACCCAGGGGGATCAGGCTCCCCGCGGGGTTCCCCGGCGAGGCGATGATAGCGAGCTTGATGTCTTGGTCGCTGGCGAGAGTGTCGCATATCTACATGCATGTCAACAGAGGGTTTGGGCTGTCGCGCGGCGCACGACCGACCTTATCGGTGGGCATGACAAAATCGCCGTCTTGGAACTCCAGCGGACACTCCACGACGCCAATGTCATAGAACTTGGCGCGGACCTTGTACAGATCGAAGGTGGGCGGGACGACGAGAACTTTATCCTGATTGGGCGTGCAGGTTGCACGAAGAATCAGGTCCAAGACGTCGGACGCACCGGATCCCAGGCACACAGACTCGATCCCTGGACGCGGTGGTCAGTATGCTTACGGCATCTTGTGCGCACCACGGACGATTGCAATCCGTACCGTCGAGCTGACGCCATCGTGCGATGTTCGTTTTGAGATCGCGCTGCGAGGAGGAGGGGTATCGCTTCAGCGAGTCCAGAGTCACGCCGAATGGACGGAGGAATGGAAGACAGCGGCTCAGCCATCGGGGTCTCGCGAGACAGTTGCCCTCGGGGTTCTCGTTCGCATCCAGCACGACGGCCGGTCGTTTGCTCACCTGGTCGGAGGTGGTGGTCGCGTAGGTCGGCGCATTGAGGACTGCTGGGCGGATGGCGAAGTCGAGGGAGAAATGGGATGGCTCGAGCTTGTCCGCCATGGTGGCTTTGTCGGGGAGTCAAGAGTCAGCTTGGGGCGATGGGGGAGCAGGTGTGGGATTCTCTTGGTTAAGTAGGCTCTGGCTGAGGAGCAGCACCGTGGGTAAACAAAGCGTGGGTGGGTTCAATGTGAGGTATGTAGGTATGGGCTGTGAAGGTTTGGAGGAATCCAGAAATAACAACGCCAAGGGAGGAGAGGATATAGAAGCCACTGGATTTCGTACAGGTCGGGAGTTTGTCTGTCTTACAATAAACTTTCTGCGTGGGAAGATGTGGACTTGACGAGTGTGGTCTGCAGCATCATCCCTAGATGTCGAGGCCGACTCTATATCTGGGGAATGTCCGTTGGTACCCCCGCAAAGGGCCACCTCACAACAATGCAGTGTCTCGGGACCGGTCTGCCATCCCTTGGTCGTGCCGGATGGGGGGGCAATCTGTGTTGCTTGCAGACTCTCTATGGAATCGTAGGCGCCCATCGCAGGACGCACCGATTGTCTCCCTTGCAGGAGCTCGATGTAAGCTGACTGTTCTGCAGCACATCGCCTCGATAAGTTGAGTTGGTTACTGCAGGATGATCACTGTCACACGGGTTCAATGTTTGTCGATATTTGCCGTCATCGGGCGTGACAGCTCCATGCGGTCGAGCAGAAAGGATGGCCATCGGCATCGACCGAAACAAACATCCCATACGAGCAGAGGAGCAGATGGGAAACGGTATGCTGGCGAGGAGTCTGGAGCAGAATGCCATCTGGAATAAGCTTCCATGGTGGGGTCAATGCCGGTGATCATTCCGGGGATTAAATGTAATGATCATCCCTTGGAGGTCGATAGGGCTACAGTAGTTTGATGGTTAGATAAGATGCCTATTCTCGCGTAACGAGTGCTGCACGAAGGGGAGTCTGTATACCTGGTCAGCGTGTACTTGAATGGCATGAGTAGACACAGCTGCACTTGCTTCGGTAGATTGCTGAATAAGGCATTACTGCCTGAAAGCCCAGGCACCAGTTCATCCAAACGGGGTTAGGCAGCATCTACCTTCTTCTGTTCTCCAGTTGTTGTCGGTGGGGAGCTTTCCCGAGAATACTGGACAAAGCCTCTTGTCCCGATACCATCACGGCCTGGACTGTCGACTCGAAGTCGTAAGATCAGACCGAGGATTCGGCGGCACAACAGAGCACGTACAGCGCCCAGACGTGTTGGTGCATCATGTCGTACATACTAACCCCGTGCGACCAGCGATGTTGCCGTCCAAGTAGCGATCATGTGACATTACGACGTCTCCCAACGGAGGAAATCACATACGATCGTAGCGACGCTAAGACACGACTGAGTCGAAACGACCCGCATTTCGGTTCTCGAACGTGGGAGTCCCACCTTTGGGTCTGGAGAGAAATTAAGGAGCATCTGGCCGTCTGATAGGATCGGATCAGTACAGTCACTGGTACTCTGGTGCAGGCAGTGATGACCGTCTGGCGATCCGCTGATATCAGTGCCTGGTCTTGATAACTAAGACCCACGAGGGGATGACCTGTCAAGGACGGCAGAATCCGACGAGAATCTCAGCTTGACCCCTCCATGAAAGCACCTCTAGCTGAACACCGCCTCCGTGTGGCGGTGCGTTCAGCTCCAATGTCCAAGGACATGGCCCGACCGGTCGATACGCAGCAAGTCGAGCTGCAGGGCGGCTGCAGCGGGGATCTGGCGATGGTGGTTGTCGGAAGTACCGATAGGTTGGTGGGACGGGGAATCCGGGTCGGCGTCTGTCCCTTGCTTTCTGGCAGGTGTCTATAGTTTGGATGTCGATGGTGTGCAGGAGGCGGATGCTTCTTGTTACTCTACGCAGTACAGTTGTCTGGGAGGGACTCTTTTAGGAAAAAGCGGAGAAGGATGATGGTATGGAACCGAAGGCGGTTAACCATGGATGGGAGGAGGAGAGTTGATATTCTTAGTTTTTGGTGATTCTGTGGCGGGGATGAATCCAATGGAATGGCCATCTGGATGTAGGTGGAGAGACCCGCACGGGGGGTACGTAGGTGTCTCCATCGGCAGTAAAATGGTCCGATGTACAGAGTAGACTGGATAGAATTGTACACGGTCGAGTCAGACGATCCATATCGTATCGAAGAACGAATCCAATAATGGAGAAGAGATGAAAGCAAAATCCCGACATGCTGCCCATATGCTGCCGATATCCTTGCTGCCCAAGTACGGACGATGCCGGAGTGGCGGAGAACCCTGAGGCAACACACCAGTCGACAGATTTCGCGGATCAGGGTCTGATAGAGATTCCAGCTCGAGTGAATACTTGGTTTGATCGATTAAAATGGTAGCTGTATGCAGAGGAGAAATCTGCCAGGTGTGTTCCAGGGTTCTCCACCAGGCAGCTGGAGCGTATGGACGATACGGGCAATACGATCAATACCACCACTAGAAGGCGCCACCTTCCCGCCCGCCGTACGGACTGGTCACTGGAGTTTTTCTGGTCGTCTCATCCGACGAGACTACATGTTGCAGGATCCTTAGAGTCCTCCAGGACTATCTATCCTCATTAACACATCTCATAGATTCCCATTCCCTCGTTCCTCTGTCGACCTCCATCTACTCCGTCTCCACCCCCTCTGGACGCAAGGAGAAACATCCAGAAAGCAGCCGATCCATTACCGGGTTCCTTTTGGGCCCCAAAGCTGAACCATCCTTGGAACCATCCGGACTGTCACTCGCCTTCTCCTGTAGGACAGACGGCCTGCCTTGTCTGTTCTTTCATTCTTTCATTTCCTTTTTCCTTCCATACGTTGCCTCGTGGCCGACTCAACTGGATCCGTGGTTGGAGAACGCCGCCGTGGGAAGAGGACTATAGACTATAACTCTCCTCTCCTTATCCGATTCATTCTTTAGTCTGCATCTATTCTCCCTCCTCTTCGTTCTTTTCTATTCTCTGTCAATACTTCCTGCCTCTCCAGCCTCCCCCTTAAATCCCAGGGTTGGCACGATGAAGGTATTTAATCTTAATCTCTGATCCTCCCCCTTTTTTTTTTTCTCTCGTTTCCACTGACACGACTAGGCCATCCGACGTTCTCTCAAAGGGGAAAAACCCCACCACCACAACCACCACCACCATCTCTCCATCACTCCCAAATCCGCCATTGCCATTCTTCCTCCCAAGAAGGTATCTCCCTCCCTCTTCTTTTCCTTTCTTCTACTTGTTCGTTTTGATCTTCTATATTTTCTATTTCTTCCTCGTCGTTTATTCCTCCCTCTGTCCTTCTCCCCATTTCTCCCAACACAGACAAACACAACACAACACAACACGACTCAACACGACACAACACGTCGCATCACTCACATCACTCACATCAACCCTCCAGGTCATCAAAGCCCTCTACGACTACCAGCCCGATTTCGGAAACTCCCAGGAACTTCCCTTCAGCAAGGGCGACTTCTTTCACGTCATCAGCAGGGAGGACGATCTCGACTGGTACGAAGCCTGCAATCCCCTCATCCCTACCGCAAGGGGGTTGGTACCCGTGTCCTTTTTCGAGGTCATCGGGAAGAACGAACGCGACGCCGGCCCTTCAATCGACCTTCATAAGTCCAAGGGGCCTCACGACTCCGGGTTCTCCGATCGCGCCGCCTTTCCCACCAGCGACTCCCTGTCCCCCTCCAAGTTCGCCTCTCCCCCCGCGTTCCCCAGGATGTCCACCTTGGGCAAGGCCTCCAGCGCCATGGTCTACGGCATCGTCCAGTACGACTTCCAGGCCGAACGCCCCGATGAGCTGGACGCCAAGGCCGGTGAGGCCATCATCGTCATCGCCCAGTCCAACCCGGAGTGGTTCGTCGCCAAACCCATCGGCCGTCTGGGCGGTCCCGGTCTCATCCCCGTTTCCTTCATCGAACTCCGCGACATGCAGTCTGGTCAGGCCGTCACCGATCCCCTCGAAGCCGTCCGTCGCGCCGGTGTCCCCAAGGTCGAGGAGTGGAAGAAGATGACCGCCGAGTACAAGAACAGCAGCATCACCCTCGGCAAGATCGATTCCGCTGCCGCCGCCGCCTCCTCCAACCACATGCAGGCCGTGACCGCCAACATGGACAAGATGTCCATGAGCCACCAGAGTCCCGCCCACATGAGCCAGAACGGCAACTACTACGTGAGTGTCCTATTTTCCTCCCGACGTCACGCCCTCCCTCTAATCGCCCTTCCAGAGCTACCACAATCGCAACGCCAGCAAAGGCTCCCTCCCGCACATGTCCCAGCCCCCCCAGAGTTACCAACCACCCCTCGTCGCCCCCGTCGCCGCCTCCATCCCGCGTTACTGCTTCGACAACGATAAATACTGGTATATCATCGAGGCCAAGATGGAGGACGGTCGCTGCTGGGAACTGTCCCGATACTACCACGATTTCTACGACTTCCAGATCGCCCTGCTCACCCGGTTCAAGGATGAGGCCGGCGACGAAGGTCGCCAGCGCACTCTGCCCTACATGCCTGGTCCCGTCACCCACGTCACCGATGCCATCTCCAACGGCCGCCGACAGAACCTGGACGAGTACATCAAAAAACTGCTGTCCATGCCCCCGCACATCTCCCGCTGCACGCTCGTCCGCCAGCTCTTCGCGCCGCGCCAGGGCGACTTTGAGATCGATCCGAGTGCGTTCGGCGAGGACGCCCGCTTTTCCGGGGGCTCCCATCACTCCTCGGCCCACGAGGCCTCCCGCAGCGCCTCCCGCCAATCGTCCCAGGCCCAGATGAACCCCCCGTCGGAACGCAGCTCCCACCAACGAGGACAGGCCTCCCTCTCCCACTCCAACGGCGGCCCGCCCCCCATGAACCGCCAGCCCAGTTCCATCACCCAGGTGTCCACCACCTCCAGCAGCGGCGCCATGAAGGTGAAGGTCTTCTTCCAGGACGACCTCATCGCCATCCGCGTGCCGAGCGACATCAACGTCCACCAGCTGAAGGAGAAGCTCATGGACCGACTGAAGCTGCACGACGACATCACGCTGCAGTACAAGGACGAGCCGTCGGGCGCGTATGTCGACCTCCTCAGTGACAGCGATCTCGACACCGCCATTCAGCGCAATTCCAAACTCACCCTCTACGTGGGGCTCGCCTAGGGCAGCCCCCCCCCCCCCCGAATATGCATAGAATCATGATTCCCCGTCGACATTTGCGATAGATTTGCGGGTCTTTGCGATCGACTTGCCCGACTTTCCCCTTTTGACTCACGGTACCCACCAGTCGGTGGAGGAGCAACGGTGTTCTGGTTGATTTACGACTCATCTGCCTTTGCGTGTACGCTCCAGGCGGCTGAAAACGAGATGTCCGAAATGTTTTGATGCCTCATGTACTTTTGTTCCTTTTTCTGTCTCCTTTCCCTTTCTCTTCTCTTTCTTGCATGTTGATTTGATCTGGGCCATGGTTGTTTGTGACTTGTCCTTCCATACCCTTGATGCACAGTGGACCCTTGTACATAACTTACTGCATATATAGAGGTTTCGGCCTCCTGTATGATTCTGAACGTACGTGGTACGCCGTACATGGCGCCTGGTCCGTATCCTGGTTCGTATACTGCGGCGCAAGTTGTCCCGCCCAAATTGCCGGCTCCCGATGCACGTGACCTCGCGCTGCGGTTCTTTTTCGTCACGCGCTTCGCCGCATCTCTCGTCCGGATCTCGCTCGAGTCAAGTCTTTGCCTTTGCCTCGCCTCGCCTTCGGTTTGCAATCCACTGACTGGAGGCGGTCTTTGTGAGAGTATTCGGGCGACCTCTTCTCGTGTACCCCCCACCGTGATCGCCGAGGATTTACCGCCCGGGGAAAACGAGTATCCGCCTCCCGACCTCGGGTGGACGATTTGATTCCCTTCGATTCACCCTCGTCTCGTCCATGCGTTGACCGTCGACGGCACGAAACGTGAAATCTTGATCGACTCGCTCGACTCACCATGAACGGGTCCGTCAGGCTCTGCACCGAGCATCTGCCGCGCGCCTTCACCCCTCGGAGGCCGCTGGTCGTCCCGACTGCTCCCCGCGGAGCAAGACGAGTCTACGCCAGGGAGTCCCGGCGGAATGTGCGCACCACCAGGCATGCGAATCTCTCCGGCCGGACGATCCCACCCGGGATTAGGTGCACTCGCCTGTGCGAGCGGCCCGCCCCCGGTCGGTATACGCGGCAGGTTGCGACGACGGCAGCGGCGGCGGGAACGGGCCCGCCTGCGGGCGGTCCGTTGAAGGAGTATGATGCGCGGGTCCAGGAGGGTCGGTTGCGGGATGACCCTTATCAACGACGTATGTTTTTTCCCTCGGGGCAATGGCCTAGACGACGGGGCTGACAGAAGGTACAGAGATCATCGAAAAACTGCAGGATCTATACGAACGGCTCCGCGGGTACCAGGCACCGCCGGTCGTCCACCCGGACCCGGAGACGCTCGAGTCGAAGCCCAAGTCGTCGCTGTTCGGGTCGCTGTTCGGGCGCGGCAAGAAGCCCGCGGAGCTGACCATCTCCGAGTCCCTGCCCAAGGGGCTGTACATGTTTGGCGATGTCGGCTGCGGGAAGACGATGCTCATGGATCTGTTCTATGACACGCTGCCGAGCAACATCGCGTCCAAGACGCGCATCCACTTCCACAACTTCATGCAGGACGTGCACAAGCGCATGCACGTGGTGAAGATGCGCTACGGGAACGACTTTGATGCGCTGCCGCTGGTGGCGGCCGACATCGCGGAGCAGTCGAGCGTGCTCTGCTTCGACGAGTTCCAGTGCACCGACGTCGCGGACGCCATGATCCTGCGCCGCCTCCTCGAGTCGCTCATGGCGCACGGCGTCGTGCTCGTCACCACCTCCAACCGCCACCCGGACGAGCTGTACAAGAACGGCATCCAGCGCGAGTCCTTCATCCCCTGCATCAACCTCCTCAAGTCCGCCCTCGACGTCATCAACCTCGACTCCCCCACCGACTACCGCAAGATCCCCCGCCCCCCGGCCGCCGTCTACCACCACCCGCTCGACGCCACCGCCGCCCGCCACGCCCAGAAGTGGTTCGAGTACCTGGGCGACTTCGCCAACGACCCGCCCCACCCGGCCACCCAGGAGGTCTGGGGCCGCAAGATCGCCGTGCCCCTCGCCAGCGGCAAGGCCGCCCGCTTCACCTTCCAGGAGCTCATCGGCACCGCCACCGGCGCCGCCGACTACCTCGAGCTGGTGCGCAACTACGACGCCCTGATCGTCACCGACGTGCCGGGCATGACCCTGCACCAGCGCGACCTCGCCCGGCGGTTCATCACGTTCATCGACGCCGTCTACGAAAGCCGGGTACGTCTTTCTCCTCAAGTTCAGTTGCAAAAGGACGAGACGCTAACGCACGACCAACAGGCAAAACTGGTCCTCACGACCGCCGTCCCCCTGACGAACATCTTCATCTCCGAGTCCGAGGTGAAGTCGTCCCTGGATGAGAATGACGGCGGGGACCTCTCTGACGCGATGCGCATGATGATGGACGACCTGGGCCTGTCGATGCAGGCGCTCAAGTCGACGTCGATCTTCAGCGGCGACGAGGAGCGGTTCGCGTTTGCCCGCGCGCTGTCCCGTCTCGTCGAGATGGGCAGTAAGGAGTGGGTCGAGCGCGGCATGGGCGTGGGCTTGAGCCCCGAGCAGGGGAAGAGTGAACATGACGCGTGGAGGAAGACGCGGAGCCACTGGATGGAGGATAACATGTGATCGATCATCCGGGGCGCTTTATATATCTTTGCTCTTGTTAGACTGTTTTATACCTGTGGGCTTGTATATACTAGACGGGTATATACCCTAGACGTGGCTTAGCGTTGTGTGATAATGCATTCTTGTTCAGCCAAGAGCTACATCATGGTGTTCGGAGATGTCCTGATGACAGCAGTAAGCCGTCAACATGTTCGAGCCAATGACATGCAAGAAGACACTACAACTGCCGTGTAATCAGGGCTGGCCACTTGTCTCTTTCCGACCTGCATCTCTGATTCCATAGATGCACCCGAATATCTTCTAGACCTTGGACACTCCGACCAAGGACGCTGCACGTGAATACTTGCTAGCACTACCCTATCCTTAGATGGCCAACATGCAAAACAAGCACGCTCATGTTCGCTCCAGGTTCCAGGTCCCTGTTCCGTGGTCCGATTTAGCGGAATATCTTTTCGAATCCGACCCCTAAAACGACTACTGGAACCCAACCAGCTCCGCCATGACAGACTTCGAGTTGACAACGTACAGGAGTACCGGAAATCCCAAACGCGCAGAGCGTACCCGTTACAGCTTGATCGAGACCAGAGCAGGTCGTCTTCCAGCACAGATTGAAAAAGAGAGGAAAAGAGGTGTGGTTCTGCAGCTCTGCTCCCAACGGCGTGGCATTTATCTTACACGGTCTTTTACAATCCGACAGTCCGAACGCGTAAACAGTTGACAATGCCCTATAAAGTCTGCAACAGTAAAGGAAAGCTATGTAAATAGCTGAATAAGGGAAAGAGGGGTCCTGAGGGAGCCATATACAGTTAGTATGAATCAAGTGATTGAAGCACAAAAGATGAAGATCATCCGCAATTTCCCAGATAATGTCAATTGACTTGGGTCTTCCGACGAGTTTTAGTAATAAGACAATCAAATATTATATACATACATGAATAGGCCGGGGTAGAACTGTTAAGTATACTCAATCCAAAAGTTTCTCGTAGACAAAGAGTATGACCGGAAATATATTGATAGGTGGTTCATGACCTGTTTCGAAAATCAACACAAAATGTAGGATTATTATATAGAGAAAAAGCCTTTACCTTCGCATAACAGTTTAGGAAACACCAACTAAACCTAAACTAAGGCCCGTAAAGAACCCTGATATTGACTGTACTGTACCTTCCTAGATTCGGAAGCTGTCTCGCTTCAAGCAATCAAGTCAGGGCGGTTGTTTAGGATCCATCGAAAACTCCTTGCGTCTCAGTGCAAAACCATCATCTCAGCGTTCGACACGGGCTTCGAAGAGGAGAAGAAGAGCATATATACTTTCGATGCCACTTCAGTGGGAACACTGGTACGCTTTATTGAGTAGGCATACACGGGCGACTATCCATATATCATCAGAGCGACTGAGCCTATTGTGCCGTGAATAAACAACCAGAAGAATCCGACTTCACTTAGAGAAAAAAAAAAAAGTCCCGCAACCACGGATTTTACCTCTGAATACAATCCGTCATTGGCACACATTCATCTATATGTGTTTTGCACAATCTATCTAATCCCGGTGCTTCAAGATCTGGCTTTTACCAAGATGAAGGCTTGCCTTAAAGACTTGGACAAACCGCATGACCTTGATACACAGCTTGCAGTTGTCTCCGCACCGTGCGTATCATTCCTACCCGAAACCTGCACTATCGAGCAGACTCTGTTGGTTTCTTTCCAATGATAAGACGGAAATTCGAATACAACCGCAGCTCCTCCTGCTGCAGCTCCTCGCGCACCCTGCCCAGCAAGGCATCGGTGTCCTCCTTGGACCAGCCTAGCGTCTTGGTGACTAGTCGCAGCGTATAGCCCTCCAGCGCGCACTGCATCTGGTACTTGTAGAAACCGCCAATGTTTTTCATGCGTGGGTCGTCACTCCACTTTCCAAACGGGACCTGTCTTTGTAGTCAGTATAAGCTCATTGAAAATAGAAAATAAACAAAGTTCATAAAGGCCAGCTCACCCTGAACACCTGTTCCGCCACCTCGACAAACCCCGCCCTTTGCGTGAGGTCCTTCTGCTCTGCGGCAACATTGATTCTTTTCCCAAACCTGGCCGCCGCCTCCTCCATCAACGCCTCCCACTGCCTCAGCGCCGCCAGCCTCCCCTCATCCTGCTCATTGTTGCTTTCCGTAAAGAAGCGCAAATCTTTTTCCCACACCTCCAGCCACCCCCCGGGAACAAGATGCCGGTATGCACGGGCGTAAAACCCGTCGTAGTCGGCAATCAGCCCGCCCAGTGACTGTGCATGGATCAAATGAAACGCCTGCTTCGATGTGAACGGCCACTCCGCTTCCAAGTCGTGGTGGATGAAGTATTTCGTGTCTCTGGACATGTGCGTCGCGTCCATGCCCGTGAGACGCGGGGGCTGCTGCTGCTGTAGTACCACGCCCGCCCACGACCCGCTGCGGGTGGCGAATTCAAGGACCTTGTGGTTCTTTTGTAGTTGGCTGTCGCCGATTGGGGAGACAAACGTCTTGCCATCTAGGAGGTGGCACCAGATGGTGTTGATGGTGCCGTGGGCTGATGCTGCCTCGCGGTCGTCGGGGAAGGGAAATTCGCCTTTGAAGCCATGGTAGCGACGCCCATTTTCGTACGTGTGGTTGTTGCGGGCCCTGAGCCAGTTCTGGTCCATTTTCTCTCTTTTGCTTGCGTTCCTTTCTTTTTGTCCTATACGGGCGTGGCGTGGTAATTTTAGTGCGATAGGTGGCGTCCTCCCGGCAAAAGAGTTAGGAAGAAAGAACCAAAGGCGAGGAAGAGAGGGGGAACAGCTATATATGCGTCAGACTGCACACTAAACAGGAAGTGTAATCTTTATGTTGAAGCTATCCAGACCCAGCACTGCAGATCAGCCATCTCCATCAATCATGTATCTGTTAGTAGAACTTGCTACACAGTATGATATCATTGATCTATATATAAATAGCTCTTGTATATTAGCGCTTTGGCGTTAGGGTTTAGAAATAACTTGTCTTGTTTCGGGGGGGGGGGTGAAGGAGGTTTCGACCGGCCTTGCAACTATAATAGATCCCTATTGGGGAAAAAAGGCCATAGCTATTAGAAGAAATAGATAACTCAACTTATTCGTCTTTAGCAGTACTGGGTTTTAGAGAAGTATAACGAATAAAATTAGATTACGAGTGCAGAAACGGGTAAAAGGGTGATCATTAGTCGGGGTGCAGTTTATTGAGATTACTTACTTAGGATACTTATCCTTCGGCTCACCTCGTGCTTAGTAGTGATCGCCTTAGGCTGCTCGGGGAGTGCTTAGATGTACTCAGTGAGCAAAATACGGCGAAGGGTGAGCACTAAAACGGAAACGAAGGCCATCCACCCCGCTAGATCATCAAGTACATATGTGGACGGGACAAGGTGAAAGCAAACCACCTCGCTAACTCGATAGACATAGCTCACGCAACACGGGACCTTTTTACAGTGCGGGGAATGCGCGTATCAGCATTACTAATGGAAAGGCCCATTTAGCACATCCGTAGGTCGTGGATACAGCTGTTGTGCCTGTCACGCCGTGAGTCTCTACCTCGGACAGTTGTGGGCTCTTAGTAGGAAGTAGCTCCAACGGAGACGAGCCAGTCGCACGTGGCTACATTGTGCCGGACCATGGTTCTCATTGACCCCAGATAGTTTTGTGCATTGGATAAAAGCGAATCTACCCTTCCAGCTACACATGCAAGACGGCGTGGGGTTCATAGACGCCCTCCCTATATCTGCTGTGCGTTACTCTTGCTTGGGAGACTGGCAAATATTAATGGGGGTTTCTGGGCTGGGAAAGTGGACCGTAACTTGCTCCGATCCAAAGTGAATCCGGGGCTACACGGATTTCGGCGGGCTCCCAATGCCTAGCGGGGCGCTTTGTTTGAGATTGCAGATCTATCGAGGGATTCGTGTCATCAGGCCGAAGATTGGGACAAGCAGACACGTTCCTTTGAGTACTCTCGCTGTTAAGCCCTTAAATGAGTTGCGCTGTGTGTTATATTCTGAATCGGGATAACCGGATACTGTAGCTGTAATATCTCCGTCGACGGCGGTTTGACGATCGCCACAATGCCTAGTCGTGTCCGCTGAATGGCCAAGCTAAGTTGCAATGCTACGCTCTGTAAGCCACTAGCAATTGAGTATCCCATTTTATGCCGCACTATACTCACTCTTGTATGATGCCCGGATTCTGTTGGCCACAGTAGAGAGCCCTACTGTTATTATCATCTTCGGCGTACTCCTATCAGATAAAAAAGATAAAACATGTGCTGCAAGACACTAAACCCGGTCCTTATGCATGATCCTTGCAATCGGACCCCGCAAGCCGGCCGATTTGCGCGTATGGTTGCATTTGTTCCCCTGAAACCATGCTCACTTAGATTAAGATGAGAGTATATAAACGGGGCAAGATCTACCTGCGGCGCTTGAGAATCTCCATCTCCAAACCTGCTCACCCCATATTGGGAACATTGACCTAAAATGACTTCTCTAGCCAAAGCTACTCTGATCACTCTCGGGGCCGTACACGGAGCCCATGCATGGGGCTCACTGGGCCATGCCACCGTTGCCTACGTTGCCCAGCATTACCTTTCCTCCAGCACAGCAGCATGGTACGCCCTTCCTATCGTCCCGATAATGGAAATAGAATACACGCTTCCACGTGAGCTGCTAACCAATTCCAGGGCACAAGACATTCTCAACGATTCCTCCACTTCATACCTAGCCAATATCGCCTCGTGGGCCGACCAGTACCGCGCAACAGACGCCGGCGCCTGGTCCGCCCCATTCCACTTCATCGACGCCGAGGACGACCCGCCCTCGAGCTGCAACGTAGACTACGACCGCGACTGCGGCAGTTCCGGCTGCTCGGTCTCCGCGGTGGCCAACTACACGCAGCGAGCGGCGGACGGCCGCCTGACAACCGACCATGTGGCCGAAGCGCTCAAGTTCCTCGTGCACATCATCGGCGATATCACCCAGCCGCTGCATGACGAGGCGTACGAGGTCGGCGGCAACAACATCGACGTCACCTTCAATGGCTACAGCGACAACCTCCACTCCGACTGGGACACCTACATGCCCGAGCAGTTGGTCGGCGGCGACTCGCTTGCCGACGCGCAGGGCTGGGCGACCACCTTGATCGGTGAGATCACCTCGGGCAGCTACAAGTCGCAGGCGGCCAGCTGGATCGAAGGCGACAGTGTCAATGAGCCTGTCGCCACGGCCACGCGGTGGGCGTCGGACGCAAATGCCTTCGTCTGCAGCGTGGTCATGCCGGATGGGGCGGCGGCCTTGCAGACCGGCGACTTGTATCCGACATATTACAATTCGGTCATTGGGACTATCGAGTTGCAGATCGCCAAGGGTGGGTACCGGCTCGCTAACTGGCTCAACTTGCTTTATAACTCTGCGATTGCCAAGCGCGGTCTTGAAGATGAGCGCGATGCTCCTCGTTTGGATCTGCTTGGCCGCGATTTCCTCCCCGAGAGTCGTCCGCTGAGCCGGGCCAAGTTGGCTCGGATGGCTATGGGGGGATCATGCTGCGCCTCGGACAGGCATGCACATTGAATGTGGGTAGGCGATGGACGAAGGATAGTTGTTAGGTCAGTAGTACGTTAATATGCATTACAATTAGCAAAGCAGATGGACGATAGAGGAGCCCTGTTCAAACTCGCCTGGTAATTTAGGACGTTAAGAGTAGATGGAGACGCACGCAGAAGCCCAAGACGTAATGCAGCCATGAACCCCTCAACGCGCAATGATCCCAACTGGCATATACACCATACCAGACGTAGATCATAACCACACCGGTAGGTTCACATTCCAGTCCGGTCACACGAGCCCAGACCACGAGTAAGCCCAGGAGCGGCGCGTTTCCCTCCGTTCTGCAACACAGAATTTCCCAAATCGCCATCCTCTCACGCGTAGGACGATGGTGCTGAAGATCTCGCGGACCGCCCGACTGTCCGCAGTCATCGCAATCTCAAGCCTCTTCTTCCTGGCCGAGATATCAGGTACGACATCCGCTCGTCCCTGGCCCGTTCCCAACATTCACGTCCGAGACATGACCGTTAACCCCTGCCGAGGTAATAGTCGGATTCTATACGCATTCGCTCGCGCTAGTTGCCGATGCCTTCCACTATGTACGTGTGGGCCATGCGGCGCGCGACGTGGGCTAACGGACGGATAGTTGAACGATCTGGTCGGGTTTGTGGTCGCACTGGTGGCGCTGCGCGTGTCGGAGACGAGCGAGCACCCGCCGAGCCGGCTCTCGTTCGGATGGCAGCGGGCGCCACTGCTTGGGGCGTTCTTTAATGGGGTGTTATTACTGGCGCTGGGAATTAGCGTGTTCCTGCAGTCGATTGAGCGGTTTGTGGCGCTGCAGCGTAAGTTGTTTTCGCTTCTGTCTGGATTTGGCGCACTGAGGTATTCTGACAAGACCAGCGGTGGAAAATCCCATGCTGATGTTCATCATGGGAGCGGTCGGGCTGGCGCTGAATTTGCTCAGTGTGGCGTTTCTGCATGAGCACCATGGGCACGACCATGGCCATGCACACGGCGGCAAGGCGGACGAGCTTCATGTAAGGAGCAATGTTCGACAGATGAAACAAGCTGACAACAGGACAGCCGCATGGCCATGAACACGATCTTGGAATGATGGGAGTGCTGCTGCATGTTATTGGCGACGCGGCGAATAACCTTGGCGTGATGGCTGCGGCGCTGGTGATCTGGCTGGCGCGGTACGAGGGACGGTTCTACGCGGACCCAGGGACCAGCATGGGGATATCGGTGATGATTATGTTGTCATCCATCCCGTTGGGTGAGATTGCCTTCCACAGCAGGATGGATAGCGCTGACATTGCTGGTAGTTCGGAATTCTGGCATGATCTTGCTGCAGAGCGCGCCGAACGATGTTGATCCGACGCTGGTACAAATGGATTTAGAGAAGGTACTGCTCCCATGGTCTCTGCATTCGGACAAACAGATACTAAACATGTAGATCCCGGGAATCCTTGCTGTTCACGAACTCCATATATGGAGGCTAAACCAGCAGAAGACGCTCGCGAGCGTGCACATCGTGATGGCGGCCGGCCCAGCGCCCGACTGGGCGGGGCTGACCCGCGCAGTGAACGAATGCTTCCATACGTATGGAATCCATTCTGCCACGCTACAACCGGAGATCCTCGACGGGGTGATGGCAGAGAATGAAAAGTGTCGGGTGATGTGTAGCGAGGTGTGTGAGGAGTTCACCTGTTGTGGGAATACGTCGATTTGATAGCTCGGAGCTGCTCGGACAGATCCGAACTTCATGATGCGGAATATTCCGCTATACCATCCTGATTTCCACTATCCACGCACTGTGCTGATATAGACATCAGTGTGGTATTGGTTGTACATGCCAGCAATGAAGCGTTATTAATATTGTCATTAACTAATATTAAAAAATAACAAATGTGCCTTGTTTTCAAACCTAAGGCCCAAATATATCTCTGTGTCCTTCAATATCCTGCATGTGCTCTTCAAATTCCCTATTCTGTACAGCTCAACGCGTTCTGATACTGGGCAACCCGTGCCGACTCGCCAAAAGGGCTACACAGGATATTCCATTCCTTATATATGCGCTGTTCTTTTCTCGAGTCATGCGCAGCATCAAATGTAAGGTAGCAAGCTGAGGCGGTGTCGAATTCGTCCGTCGCTTTACAAAACTTGCCCTTTGTCATCTGACACACTTGCTTTCTGGCATCTTCCTTGCCCCCGAGGCATATCGCTTGTAGGGTCACTATCTCTTTCTTTTTGCGATTCATGGCGCAGACCATTGTTGGGGTGCCCCCCTTAACAGCAACAGTAAACCGTCCGCCTTCGCAGTCATCTTGACATGTGAAATTATCGGAGCATGCATCACCCTTGTTTAACTTGGCCAGAGTTGGGATCGAAAGAGCGAGTATGAGAGGAGTAATGGTATAAAGGAGAGTTAATTTCATATTGTCTCGTGCGTAAAAGAGCCAGCGAACCAAGAATATTAGCGAAGAGAACAAACAGTAATAGGTAATAGGATGAACCGTTATTACGTACCCACGTTTCGTACATCAGGCTAGTTAGAGATGATTGTTTGCCTAGGATGTCAACTTGTACAAAGTCGTAATCTTTTGGGATTGGAAGAGCTGATTTTTATAGCTTTGCCATATGACTCTGTTCCTCCTATATGTTTTCGGCCTGCATACCTGCCTACATCGGCGAGGCTCGCATCTGTAGGCAAGATTGACATGGATTGATTCATTGTTTTCCAGTCCTATTGGCTGCTTTGTTGACTCTAAATATCCCTGTCCATACCTTATATGGAATGTATCTGACGACTGGTCTATACTTTTTACAAGTTCGACGACTTCTTATGCAGACCATGTTTTAAAAGCCCAGACTTAAGGGCTTAATACCATATGCGACGGCACCAAAAACTAGATGAATGTAGACCATCGAGATTCTCAACTTGCGATTTTCAAGGGACAAATGACGCCGATACCCTTCCTTCAGCCAGGTTTATCTCCCCGGGAAGAGTAGATAGGTCCTTGCGTATCCCTGACTTGCTTGTAGCAGATCTTTCCCATAGTTCTCCACAATAAGTTCTCCATGCTGTGCTAAACAACAAGACATTTTTCATGCAAGGCTATCCCCCCGAAAGCAGATCATCGGAGCGGAAAATCGCCCGCTCGGTATCTCCTATCAACGGAGGAAGCGGGGAAGTGGAGTAAGTATACGGAGACTTGGAGTAGATGGCTCGGAATATAACTGCTATCTATCTTCCCTGGTTTTCTTCTTCCCTGAGATACTTCCGAAGAGACTACTTCTCTACTCCATCCCGGCAAAATGTCCTGGCAAGCAAAAGCCCGAATCGCCCAAACCACCCTCGACGCCTCCATCCCCAAGCAATGGCTCCTCCCGGAGGATAAACTCCCCCCGGCAGACACCAAGAATGTCGTCGACGTCGCCCGTCGCAGCGGTCTGCTCTCCACCCGCGAGCTCACCATCACGGAGATGACCGCCACGGCGCTGGTAGCCGGCATGGCCGCCGGCCTCCTCAGCGCCGAAGAGGTCGTCGTCGCCTTCTTGAAGCGCGCCGTCGTAGGACACCAACTGGTAACGCTCCCCACTGCCCACGTAAACGCCACCCGCTAATGCATATCTAGACCAACTTCGCGACAGAGTTCATGGCCGACAAGGCCATCGCGCGCGCCCAAGAGCTCGACGCCTACTACAAGAAGACGGGGAAGCTCGTCGGACCGCTTGTGCGTGCATCCACCATCCTCCCTCCAGCCCACTAGTAACCAGTCTCAGCACGGCGTCCCCATCAGCGTAAAAGAGCACATCGAGATCGGCGGACTAACCTGCAACGCCGGCTACGTCACCTGGTACCCCATCCCAACCCCAGATGGGTCCCCACGTAACAAACACCAACTAACAGCACACGCAGGGCGAACGACGTCGCCAAAGAGGATGCCCTCCTCCTGCAATACCTCGCGCGCGCCGGGGCCATCTTCCACGTCCGCACCAACCAGCCGCAATCCCTCATGCACCTCTGCTGCAGCAACAACCTGACCGGCACGACGCTCAACCCGCACAACCGCACGCTCACGCCCGGCGGCTCCTCTGGCGGCGAAGGCGCCTCGATGGCCCTGCGCGCCGCACCGCTCGGCATCGGCACCGACATCGGCGGCAGCATCCGCGCGCCCGCCGCCTTCTGCGGCGCCTACGGCTTCCGGCCCACGGCCAAGCGCAATCCCTGCACGGGGCTGAAGGTGCCCGAGCCGGGCCATGAGAGCATCCTCGGCGTGGTGGGGCCGCTGGCAAGCGGCAGCATCGCCGACCTGGAGCTGTTCCAGCGGGCGGTGCTCGACCAGGCGCCGTGGGAGGTCGAGACATCGCTAGTGCCAGTGCCGTGGAAGCGCGTTGTGCCGGGGACGTTTACCGTGGGTATCATGTGGGATGATGGGTGAGTCAACCCCCCATCGCTCTACCCCCTTCCTTCCGCCATGTACCCCCAAGGAGTTTGGGAGTGTGGTTTGTATTGGCGCAGTCAAGTTGACGAACACAGCGTGGTCAAGCCGCACCCCCCGGTGACGCGAGCCCTGCAGCACGCACAGTCGCGGCTGCGCGCTGCGGGCATCAACGTCGTCGACTGGACACCGTACAAGCACGCGCACGGCTGGGACATCGTGTCGGCGCTGTACTTCCCCGACGCCGCGGCATCGCAGCGGGCGCTGCTGGCGGAGACGGGCGAGCCGGCGCTGCCGCTGACGGAGTGGGCGTTTGGGTATGCGCGGGCGACGGCGCTGACGCCGGCGGAGGGGTGGGCGTTGAATGCGCAGCGGGATATGTACCGCGACGAGTACCAGGCGGCGATGAAGCGCGCCGGGGTGGACTTCATCCTGTGTCCGGCGTACGTGGGGGTGGCGGCGGTGCTGGGCGAGAGCCATTACTGGAACTATACGGCTATCTGGAACATCCTGGACCAGCCGGCGGTGACGTTTCCGACGGGGTTGGTGGTGGATGCTGCGGTGGATGTGCTGGATGCGTCGTATGTGCCGCGCAACGAGGTCGACGCCAGGGAATGGGCCAAGTATCGGCCGGAGCGGTATGAGGGCGCGCCGATCGGGCTACAGCTGGCTGGGAAGCATTTCGCCGACGAGGAGACCCTTGCGGCGGCGGAGGTTATTGAGGCCGTTCTGCATGGACGCGCCAAGTTGTAATGCAATAGGGGGCTCGCATTGAGTATATCTAACATGGCAATCATGGAGCATAGCATAAACATGAACATGAACGTAAACAGATCGTAATGTACATAGAAATTAAGTGCGTCGCCAGAACATCGCCTTGCCCATCTGGCGCTGCATCGCCCACTTCGCCTCCGTGAACTTATCACGCATGTTGCCGCCGCTGCCGCCGCCGCCGCCGCCGTACGAGCTGCTGCCGACGGAGCTGGCCGCGGCGTTTGCCTGCGCGATGTTGCCGGCGTCAAACTTGGTCTTGCCCTCGACGATCTTCTGCAGGACGAGGAGGATCGCATAGGTCGTGGACCCGATCACACGGATCAGTGCGAGAACAGCCACCGACCACAGGATAACCGCCAGGTAGATGTTGGTGCCGCCGGAATCCACACCGTACACCTCCGACACGGCCATTGCCAGGACCACGTTGGCCACCATCCAGATGGAGACCATGTAAGTACGCACGGCGCGGTAGTAGTCCTCCTGCAGCTGACTCTCCGAGACGGGGGGTTCCGGCACTTCGAGGCGGTCACGCAGGTTGCGCAAGGCAGAGTCGTATCCACTATCGATATCCAGCTGTTCCGAAGGCATCTCGACTTCGACGATGGACCCGTTGATGATACGCGCGGCACCAAGATCCGTGTTGATCACGTTATCACCCTTCGTTCCCCACGTCACGTCGTGTGTGTTGCAGAACGCGTAGATCTGCAAGGTGCAGATGTAACTAGGCATGAGGGCGAAGTACTGTGCTGATGATGTGAACATGTGCCACGGGTCCAGGTAGAGGAAACTGCTGAAGAAGTACAGGCCCACCGTCGAGAGCAGCGAGACCACGATGTTGACAAACAGTCCGTCGCTCACTGCGACGTCACCGACATCTTTGCCCGCCTTCGACATCAGCTCCAGAACCACGAGGTAGATCGTGCAGAAAGCCGTGTAGGTCATGATGACACTGTAGACGATGATGCCGGAGAGGTACAGTTTTTTGGCACTACCGCAGTTAGCGAGACGTCCCGCAGGCAAGGGAGGCGACTTACCCTTGCGGCCGATTACCCATCGACAGAATGAACTGGAGACACATAACCAAGATACAGGCATAGCGCAGGACGATGAAGATGTATTTGCCCGCGTTACCCGCGAATGGATCAATCTTCGGATCCGTCAAGGAACCCGCAATGAAATAGAACGCCAGGTAGAAGTTTGCCTATAGAGTCAGTCAAATCCGCAAGCCACACCCGGTGCACTTACCAATCCAAAATACGTAAATAACAATTGCAAAAACTGATACACCGACTCGATCTGCAACAGTATCTTGCGACCAATAGAGTGATCCGTCTTCCAGAGCTGCTTTCCATTGACAAGCGAGTACACGGCGGCGAAGAACGCACCGTTCAGCCAACGACGACGCTGCGAGATGAACTCAGGCACAGAATCCGGCACGTCTGTCTCGCCAACAGCGCTCTTCACGAACCGCAGCACCCATCTCTCATCACGCTTGGCAACAAGCTCCCAACACAGAATACGGTCCTCAGCGAGATACATATTGGCCGTGAAGACATCCGCATCCTTGCCGTGCAGGGTTTCTCCCTTGAAGTACTGGTTGAGCGGACCGTTCCCATCGGCGTCGTTCTGCAGCGCAAAGAACCGGTACGCACTCAGCGCACCCGGCAACACCGTAATGTATCCAAACACCGACTCCAACGGCTTGTCCAGAATATTGGACATCTTGTACTCGAAGTTCTGACTAGCCACAAGCGGGTTCAGCAGACCCAACATCCCCTTGCCCTTACCGGCCTTGATCTCACCGGCGGCACCAGCCACATTCGAGTCCTGGTCGAATGCCTTCCACAGGTGATACAACGCAGTGGGGTCAGGTTTCGTACCCACATCGAGCAGAATGCAGATGTTAGGCTGCAGGGCACGGCCAAACGCATTGAAGAACCAACGGTGCGAGTTGAGCTTCTTCTGGTTATGTTCCTTCAAGCAGAAGATAACCTGACACGGCACGATGCCTTTCTCGGCACCCTTGAACTTCAGATCCGAATCCAGCGACACCTGCGTCGTATACTCATACACATGGGCGTTGACCTGCTTCTGGTTGACAATGTTCTTGGCGATACCCTCCTGATAGACGCCCAGGGCGGCCAGCGCGTTCAGCGTCCGCGGATGCACCTTCTTCCGACCATCGGCGATGATACACACGACGATCTTCTTCCACCCGTCCTTACCCCAGGTGCGGGACTTGGAGCGTGCGCAGAAATGGCTAATGTTGCGCATGATGCCATGCATGGTACGCGTGAAGCAGATCTCGTCTTCGTTGTACATCGTCACACAGATGAAGAGCTCCGTCTCGCGCATGGTGCTTCCGATCTGCTGGCGCAGCTTGTACCCGCGCTGGGTGAAGTCGTCCGGGTCGCAGGTCACGGCGGTGTAGCGCATGTGGGTGAACTCGCGGTCGTCGCGGCGCGGCAGGAAACTGTGCAAGATGGTGGGGATCTTACACTCGAGGATCAGCTCGCCGTTGATGAGCTGGACTTCCTTCTTGGACATGTGCGCCTCGCGGACGCCGCGCCGACTCTGCTTCTCCGGCGCAGGGCCGTAGTGCAGGTTCGGGTCGACCATGCTGCTGCTCTCGTCGTCGTCTTCGTCCAGGTCGATCTTCGTCATGGCGTCCTTCTCGTCGGTAATGATGGTCGAGTCGCTCATGAAGGACCGCACGCTGGCGCGCTGACCGTGATTGCTGCGGATGGTGCGTCCGCCGCCCCCGAAGACATCGTCATCATTGTTCACGTCCCCGATGTCGATGCTGGCGTCTTGGCCAGTGCTGCCTGCAAAGAGCGGCGCCGGCGGTAACGGTCTGCGCGGACTTCCTCCGTAGCGTGAGCTGGGGGTCCCCGGACGCGGACTACCGTTGAGATCGGCACGCTCGTACTGCGAGCTGGCGACCGACGGCGGCGCTGGGGGTCTGGTCCAGTCGGCGGTGCGCGATGGCGACCACGGCCGAGTTGGCGAGCTGGGGCGGGAGGTATAGGCCGGGGCGTCCCCGGGTCCTGCGGCTGGGGGCGGGATACTGGGGATGTTCTGCAGGCGCGAAACAGGCCGAGATGGAGACTCGGTCCCCGGCTGGTAGTACCGGTCTGAGAAATCTCTGTTGTTGCTCCTGTACGGAGGCGGACTCACGTTAGCGCGAGGTCTTCTCGGGGAGACGATTTTCAACGGTGGTGGGAGTTCGTCCATGGTGTCCGTCGGTTGTTTCTGTCGATGCGCGAATGACGGAGTCGACCGGTTGACCATGGAGGGTGCGAGAGAAGAAGAAGAAAACAAAGTTGCATGTTTACATCCAACGCATATCCCTTGTTTTGATCTTGTTTTCCCTCAGAAGCCCTTGATTGGACTCGATCAACAAGGGGTGATGTCCACATTCCAATGAGCGCATTGGAATGCGGCGACAAGATGACAGGGACGGGCAGGACAGCTTGAGACTTACGAGGCATCATCTTCAAACGGATTCTCAATGCCCTCCCGGTACATGGAGGTCACATCGGCCGCGTTCTCCCGCTCGACATCGGAGCTGGTGGGCAGAAGACGCATCGTCGGGCCGGCATGACGAGGAGAGTCATGATCGGAGAGATAGGAGTCGCCGTACGAGATGTAGGCCGGCGGTTCCTCCTCGTAGTTGGTACCAGGCGGATACATCTCTATGAGGCGACGGTGAGACCGGCTGAGACAAGACGAGATGTCTCTGCGAGCTCCCGAGACCGAGTGGTTTGCAGCGTGCGTAGATATGCGCAGGGGTGTGTGGAATGTCAGTTGATGGCAGAGAATCGAAGAGAAGAAGGGTATAATCTGGACAGATTAATCAAAGTCAATGCGATAATGGAGAGTGGACTGGAGAAGAGTCGAGTAAACAAGAATAGTTCGTGATGGTCGATCGTCATGGTGGAGAGTCCGATGGTCGCCGGGGCAACGATCGCCCGTGTTTACCCATAGAACAGTACAGAGGATGTCCGGAGTACTCCATCATGACTCTGACAAACATCATTAATTAATCAATCATTAATAAATCAGGTGGGCAGTATTTAGCCAGGCGCAATCCATCGAGTGGTATCCATAAACCATCACTAAATTCATCAACCAAATGAATGACACATATCCTCGATCATCCCGTCCCTTGCCACGTTCTCAACCCCACAGGACAATCCGCCGTAGAGTGCATGCAGAATACACCCCCTCGTGGTCCCGTTCTGTTCCTTGAATGCTCTGATACTTGCAGTGGCAGTAGCCTACACCGTCGCCTGCTGCTCGTTCAGCAGCGGCTCCCGCTCCCGGTCCTCTGACACCACGACCCGCTTGCGGAAGAAGACGTCGCGACCAGCATACTTGGTCGTAGAGATGTAGACCGACTCCACGAAGAAGACAGCGAAGATCACAAACGCAAAGATCCACTGCAGGGCGATGGTCTTGATGGCGAACTGCTTGAGCGCCAGGCCTGTCCTCGTTAGCGTCTCCTATATATTTTCCGTCGGAGAGAAATACCCAGGGTCAGCAAGCTCAAACTATATCCCAACATATCATCCTGGGTGCCGACCATATGGCCCAGTCCCACTACAAAGATCACCCAGATAAAAACGTTGGCGGCGATCCGGGCAGCGAAAGAGTTACTGTCGACGGCGACCGCCCCGTTCCAGAACAAGGCCATCAAGGTCCAGGCGAACGGGCCGGCGATGGCGGAGAGGTGGACCAGGGACGGGAGGGTGCGATGGCGCCAGTAGGCCGTATGCAAGTTGAAGAAGTTGGCGATGAGGATAATCTCCGAGCCCCAGAAATGATTCCGGGTCCAGAGGAGGATCCAGGCGAAGATGAGCAGGTTGTTCAAGACAAAGTGGGCGCCGATGTTGGCGGTGGCGGTAACCACAGCCGCGTCCTTGTGGAAGAGATGGTAGACATAACTGAGCTGGGAGAGCAAGAGAACAATCCAAAAGATCTCCGTGACGATGGTGCTCTGAGAGAACGGCGTGGTATGGCGATGGGCCTGCTTAAAAATGGCGTGACCATGTTTGACATCATCGGGAGCGTGGGCGGTATAGTAGATGCCGACGATGACGACCAGCGCCCACGACAGCGGGACCAGCACGCGGTAGGAACTCAGGGAGAGGCGGCCGTGGGACTCACGCCGGGAGAACGGGTTATCTGCTGGTCAGAAGGGAAGATGGAATGACGAGGAGGATGACCTACAAGACGACATGTTGGCAGGGTGGTGGAGAGAGTCAGTCGTACAGACCAGAAAGAGTGTGAGAGGGAGGGTGGTGATAGTATATAAGATGGACGGTCATTCCCCGCATCGTCTGATCGGATGACTCTCGCTGGCTGCTCTGACTGGCCGTCCGCCTATTCCGTCATGCATTTTGACTTTCTCCCTGTTGCGGGCAAGATTGAGCGACGGTTTTCTGTTGAGGATGATGTTGGTCATGACATCATTTGGCTGTTCTTGTTGATGACATTCAGCAGGGTCATGTGATCGACCCTGCCCTATACACATCCATAGTCCAGTAGGGTCTATCGATTTCAATGATAATTTCAAAGAGAATGAATAAGGTATGTGAGTTATGGAGAGTATACAAAATACAATAGTTACATCTTACAACCTAGGTAGATGCCTACATACTACTACACGACAGCCATTTATCCCTCCTGTACTTACAGCAAGCAAGGGAATACTCAAATATCCACCATCACCACACCGACCATCACGACATCCCCAATCCCAGTGGTACAACTTAATCGTCAATAAGCTGTCGCTATAAATAATCCCCTCAAGCGGGTCTCTTCCCCGATATAGTTTAGCACCATCTTTATGCCTGATAAACCAGGCCTCTCATAAGCGCGTATCATAGCGATCATGCCTTCTATCAGCGAGTAGCAAACAAAACCCCACCCTAGATCCAATCTAACCAACCCTCTACTGCATCTATCACCATAAGAACCCAATACTACACAAACTCCTTCGCCCCCTCCACCAAGCGTGCATGAATCCCCTCCGGCGCCACAACCATCCCATAACACCCCCCTAACCTCCTCCCCGCCCCACAATCCACCTCATTCCCCGCCAAATCACTCACGCGACATCCAGCCTCCTGCGCAATGAGCATCCCCCCCGCATGATCCCAGATATTCGACCGGTAGTCGCGCTTCCGCGGGATCTTCAACAGCACATTACACCCGCCCACCGCAATCGCCACATAACGCAGCTGCGCAGACCACACATCCGTCGCCGGCGGCCACGGCGCACCCAGCCGCGCCGCCAGGCGCTCATGCAGCTCAATATCCGAAGACGTGGTGGCGGTGCAGTCCACAAAGACGATGTCGCGGGGGTCCGTGAAGGGCTGTTTCGTCGGAATGCGCTGCGCCGGGCCCAGCTCCGCCGGTGAGGCCGTCATGATGCGTGTGTAGGCGCCGTGGCCCGCCACGGCGAAGACCTGCGTGCCGTAGCCGTTGCGGTCGACGGCGTCTTCGTGGATGTGTCCCGTCGTTGAGGCGAGGATGTCCAGGCTGAGATTCGGACAGCCCAGGACGCCGAGCCGTTGGCGTCCCTGCTCGACGAGGGCCAGACACACGGCGTATTGTTGGCCGCGGATGAAGGTCGCGGTGCCGTCGACGGGGTCGAGGACCCAGGCGCGGTTGTGGGGCGAGCAGGAGCCCTTCGCGCCGAGGTCGATCAGGTCGAGCATCTCTTCTTTAGTGGTCGGGGTGTGGAGGGCGCTGGAGGGGGAGCGCATGGATGCGACGAGGTCCCACGTGCGGTCGAGGAGTCCAGGGTCTTTGCGCAGGGCCTTGGAATCTTCTTCGCCGACGATGTCGTCGTCGGGAAAGACATGGTGGATGGCAGCGATGATGAGCGCCTGGGCAGCGAAGTCGGCGATGGTGACGGGGCTGGAGTCGCTCTTATCGAGGGCGCCTTTGTCCACGGCGTCCAGGACCTTCTTAGTGAGGAGGGAAGCGCGCTGGACGGTGAGACAGGCCAGCTGGAGTTCTTGGGCGTATGGGGTATCCATGGTGTGAAAATCAACTGTCCAGCAGTTGATTTGGAGCAATTGAGGGGGATGAGGGTCGGTCGAGGGATGTTGAATTTGCGGGTCGAGAAGTTTGAATGCGGGATGCCTGTTCGGGTTAGCGTGGCTGGCCCGGGATTCCAAGTTCTGACAATAACATAACCAGGTGGGTCTGGTTCTGGATCGATGGAGATACATACATAGAGTATACTGTACTTTTGAACCCGAAGCTGCACAACCCAACTCATTCGCTCTCAAGAGTCCCAGAATCCGTCTCCAACGTCCATAATTTCCTTGGTCTGTCCTACAGCATCAAAGCTCGTACCTGACGCGCTGCTTCCCCGCGAATCTCCGAGTTGCGAGACTGTCTAATGACCGACAAATCTTTTATGATTGTAGCATTATTGTTAAGACAAGAAACCTGTGCGGAGCAACGCATTCGAAACGAACTGGCCCGGGGTCCCCAATGTTGTCCGGTACCAATAACCGACATGTTCCGAATCAAGGACAAGATTTGCCAAACAAGAAAAAGCTCTTAACGAGAGTGTATTATAGAAGGTTACCATAGAAGGGAAGGGAAGGATCTCCTTGGGGCTAAGCCGTGGTCTTATAGCGCCCAAGTCGGAAAATGGCCCAAGGATCAGTTAGGGGTTCCTCGGTCCACACGGTGTCGATGATAGTCCGTGCGACGGCCATGATAAGCAGCCGCCGAGTTTGATGTGGTTGAGCTCACTGGAGTCGAGGTAGCCACGGCTGGGGTTGATGTGACCGGGCTACCCGGGGGGTCATAGAATTCACCACCAAGATTAAGAACATCGTCGAGAATAGCCTCGTAGTCTTCATACATTAGTATTCCGCTCGTAGAGATTGTTGTGCAAGTCGCGGCTTACCCGACGGCTGGGCTGCAACATTGTAAAGCCCAGTACCCTCGTTTGTCTGCAGCGTGATATTGCCGTCCAACCAGAAGTACTCGTCATGCCAGTGATTGGCACCATTTGTAAACCAGGTGTACCCATAGTCACTTCCTCCAGTGTTGTTGACACAAACTCCGCTGGGGTCATTGCAGTAAGAAGCTGGCGAATCGGCCATTCGCCAAGTGCCACCGCCAGCCACAAGCTTCCAAACATTGGTAGCGTTCATGGTGATGTCTTCCGAAGGTCCAGCACGCCTAGCATGAAATTGGTTAAATAAGACTATAGCTACTAAGTGGGAATATCAATCAATGCAACTTACTTCCAGTATTCAAACTCCCAGCGCAGGCGAACATATCCGGTTCCAGTGAGTGTCACCCAGTTGGTGTTATAAAAGAGCTCCCAGGTACCGCCTATAATCGGTCAGAGTATTCAAATAGGACATCAAAATGCATAGGATAGTCCAGAGCCTTCCTCTCTTTGCAAAACATACCCAAGAAGCCAGGCTGGAACGGGACAAAGGGGCCTTCTACGTATTCCACTCCAGTATTGGTTCTATTAGCCAGCCTTGGATCTGCAGCCCCAGCTAAGCCCAAAGTGACAGCAACAGTAAATGCCTTCGACACAGTGTTGAATTTCATTTTGGCTGGACACTTTGATCAAGGACATTGATAGTGGGCTAGAAGACCTGGGCGCATGAGAGCGAATTTATATAAAGCGGTTGCTATCTCCTCTATTCAACAATTTCAACATCTACTCCGGAGTATAGTAGAATGCACTGAAAATCAGCATATATCTGTAACGTAGATTGCAGGAAATATGCAGATCGTAATTTGCCCTTTGATATTTTCCTGCTTTGGAAATGTTCCGATACTTGACCGGGCCGATTTAACAGCACGTTTCTGACTTCTAGTCCGAATCCACTATTAACCGATAGATGCTGCGGGTCCAAACTCAACGCATGAAGCATCAAGTCAGAAACCGTACGAACCTTGACAAGCACTATCTGCAATCTTCGGCTATATATAATAGTAGCCTGGCAGTTGTTTATCCAGTTCTTCAGCATTCTGGGTGTCTTTGCATGACTTCTAGGGATATTTCTCCTCGTTAGAAGTTTACCAAGGATATGACTGGATGACTGAGAGATCCTACAGTGCCTGAACAGTGCCGGTTTTTCAAGGTAAGATCGTAGTGATCCACTATATAAAGCCGAACCTCAATCCGAACACGAGCCCGAACACGCACCCGAACACGAACCCGAGCGCTAAAGCTCAGTTCCTGCGCATAGCATACTAGAAATATTTAACCGTGGGATCGCTGCTTCAAGCGGTTATTTCTCAAATTCAACAACGAAATCTAGATCAAGCCTTGGTTTACCGTTGGTAACTCTACCAGCAGCCAATGCCACTTTATAGAGATGAGTAGTATTGCTTGAACGCGGTCAAAAGGCGGGCGTGTGCTGCTAGCCGATTACTACGATTGGAGGTATCCAGCCTGCCTGTATCTTGAAGCAGTATAAAATGGACCGTTACCTCGTCCTACCTATACTCCTCGGTGCCCGGTACTCCATTCTATTGCCGGATGCGCGACCCTAAATAGAACAGGAAAGCCAATAACGTCCAGCGTTATTAGTTACATTAGCAATGTACTACCTACTAGACGCCTGTTTCCCGAAGCTCTTGGATGAACATGTCCGCTGCTTTCTCGCCAATCACAAACGCAGTATTAGCGGTATTAGCACCCACATTACTCGGGGCTATGCTCAGGTCGGCAATCTTCAGACCCTTGACGCCATACACACTCAGGTTTGCATCGACTACGCCGCCTTCATCCTCCGGTGCCATCTTGCATGTCCCCAGCGAGTGCCAGGTCGTGCTCACGTTTTCCCTCAGCCACTGCTCCAGCACTTGGTCGTCTTCTGCCGTGTATACAATGTCGGGCGGGTTGCTCGGCAGAGGACCATCAAGAGGTTCCGTGGTGACGGCGGCATTGGAGTGCGGCGCGAACGGAGGGTGCAGCGGAGCGTACTCACCGCGGAAGATTTCCATGCGCCGGATAATCTCGCGCTGCTTCTTGTAGGCCCAGACAGATTTTTTCATGTCAACGCCGTCTTCGTCAGCGAAGAAGCCGGTGGTGAAATTGATTGGGTCCCCGAGGGACGGTGAGGTGATGTGGACATGACCCCGAGAATAGGGGTAGGGGGTGAAGGTGGAGCAGGAGAAGAACTGGGCATGAGGCTTGCCGTTGGGATCGCCTGGGAAGCTGTAACACAAGCGTGGTCAGCGGATTCTGTGAGAGTAAGGATCAGAGATGGCCTCACCCATTGAGCGAAGTGATAATGGAGAGCGGTCGTGTCACACAATCCTGATAGTCGCGATTCCACGCCCGTTCGAACGCAGGCCCAAGAGCTTTTATCTCGTGATCGCCAGGTCTGAGCTTCGAGTAGACGTCGGCGGCGGTCCAGCCCATGATAGGGTCTCCATTCTTGACGAGCTCATCAACGTCGCGACGTCCAGTGTAGACGGCGTCAAAGGTCTCATTAGGCCGGAGACTCGAGTAGTAGGGGTAAGTGAGGAGCTGATGATCTTGGTACTCGGCTCCAACTCCGGGCACTTTGGCGACAATGTCAACGCCCGCGTCACTCAGGATCTTAGGGTCGCCCACCCCAGATCGCTCAAGCACAAGAGGTGTACCCATGGCGCCGCAGGACACCACAACAAGCTTCCTAGCCATGACTTTTTGCACATCGCCACCGTTGGCGAACAAGGGGTTAGGCCTGATTTCGATACCTGATGCCCTCTTCTCGTCGAAGAGTATCCGGACAACCTGATGCTCTGTGAGGACATGAAGGTTAGGGTGTTCACTGTCCTCGAGACGAGGGTGGAGGTAATTTGAAGCGGCATCCTGGCGTTTGCCGTCTATACTCACGTAGCGCACGTTGCGCTGCGTGGCGTTGATGGTCTCGAGGTCCTGGATGTCGCGGGCTTCCGGGTAGCCGAGCTTCTCGGCCGCCCTGATGAAGCCCTCTTCTGACGCCCGGACCGTAAAGGTGCTTGGGGTGACGTGCATTGGGCCATGGTAGCCATGAGTTTCCGGTGTGCCTGCACCGTGGTACGTCTCAATCTACACGCTAGTCAGTGGTTGCTCGTACCAGTTGCACATACCGTACCTTCTTGAGGTACGGAATCAATTCTTCTGCCGACCACCCCTCGGTTTGCCATGAGTCGTAATCAACGGCTTGAGCACGACTATAGGTGAGAAGGTTGAT
This sequence comes from Aspergillus ambiguus, assembly GCF_047715705.1. Classification (NCBI taxonomy): domain Eukaryota; kingdom Fungi; phylum Ascomycota; class Eurotiomycetes; order Eurotiales; family Aspergillaceae; genus Aspergillus; species Aspergillus ambiguus. The sequence goes on along the minus strand of NW_027395533.1, from coordinate 438,121 downwards.
GGAGGAGCCGCCGCCGAGGACACCGCCTGACGGCACGACGATCGAGCGACCACTGAGACTCTCCTCTTTGTTGCCTTCATAGAACAAGGTGTCCAGGCTTCCTGGTAGGATATTGTTGAGCAGGAGAAGGGGATAAGTGATGTTGGGGAGGCCCTGGTTGTTTCGGCCTGCTTCGACGACCAAAATGGACAGTGTCGGGTCAGCATCGCTTAACCTCGCTGCGACAACGCAACCTGCGGTACCACCTATTAAGCAAGTGGTTAGTTTCCTTGGTTCATGTCTCAACATTTTGATGCTCAGGTACGTGGTCCCGCATCCGGCTGCGCCGTCTGCCTACGCGCCAGAGGGAGGATCCACGAACCTCCAGCGATAATGACATCGACCTCATCAAGTCCGGCAGGAATGTTCTTGTAGATTCCGCCCATCGCTGTCTCTGGTGTTGTAGCGTTGGTTGTTTTGAAAAGAAAGAAGAGGATTGTCGAGCAGGAAAGAATATGAAGCCAAAACTGCCTAGTCTTATAATTCCTACCCAATTGTACAGTCGGTTAATCGTAGAACCCGCTAAGACCTGTCATTAAGGGAGACTACCCTTAGGGTTTCAGGCCGTGCTATTAAAATCGATAAAGATCACTAGGTACAAGATGAAGGTTATGTCGAAATGCCTGCAAACTACACTGTGGCTGACTAGTCCGTGGAACGCCTAATACCATCATGGGACGCCTGATATTGTTGCACAATAGCATCACTCAAATTGGAAGAACCCATACAGATAGACCCTGATCTACGAATCACCAACATTGGATGGCACAGTCACAAAAACCTAAAGTTCCCCGCATCAGGAGTTACTCTGCGGGAGGCCACGGAAACTACCAGACCGCCAGGAACAGCAGTATCTTCCTGTGCCCGCTTTATAGCCAACTCTTACAAGATTTGCCATGGAATAAAGCATCATTATCGGGTTAATTGTCTGCCTAGGCAGGACCTGCCGTCGTGAATATACCGAACTAGAGTTACAGATGATAGGTATAAACCCGGGAGCACGCACCCACGAGGTGGATCTAGGGTGCGAGCGTTCTCAACTCCACTACCTAATCCCTTTTCTTGTCCTTTTCCGCCTCTTTCTTAATACTGTCAGAGGAAATTTTCAACACCATCTTCTCCGGCAGCAATGACACAATCGACAACATGACATCGTGGGCCCAATACCCGGTAACGACAAGCCTCCCGCAGCCAACCTTTTGTAAACACGCCTCTGCAAATGTCCTTGCATCTGGCTGCATTATTGTCGGGATTTCCTTGCGAAAGGACGTATCCGTCACAGTCATGAGCCTGATACCCAATACCTCGACATTTTTCCTTTCGACCTTCATCTCCCGCCCTAGTGCCGTGCTCCAGGCCATCACAAATGCCTTCGCCCCGGAATACATGCTTAGCCAGGGCAGTCCTACGTCTGCCATCGAGCCAATATTGATAATCAGACTGGGATTTTGGCCAATGAGAAGCGGCAATAAGGCTCGAGTCAAATGTGCGGTGAAGCGGAGGTTCATGGAGATCATCCCGTCAATGTCCCGGGGCAGGTAGGCCTCGAGCGGTTTATACAGAGGCTCCATCCGAGGTGGCGCGCCGCCCACATTGTTAACGAGGACCGTTAGGTGGAGATCGCGCAGCTCCTCCACGATGGCATCAATACGACGTAGGACCTGCGACTCGCTTTCGCAGACGTCTGCAACTACGATCCGGAATGACGCCTGTGGAAACTCTGCCGCGAGCGCTTGCCTGACATTCTCTAGCTTGGTCGGATTACGGCCATGGAGGATGATATTAAAGCCCGACCGCGCGAGCTCGCGCGCAAAACCCCGCCCAATTCCATCGGATGATCCGGAGATAAATGCCCACGGCTTCTGGCCATCCTTGCTGTAGTTGTAGCGGTGGAGAGAAGATGATCGTAAATGGAGGGCTAGAAAGTGGAAGAATTGGTAAGAGAGGAACGAGAGGCAGAAAAGACCAACGTATCGTAGCATTGTGAAAGCGATGTGAGTTGGTGAGAGCCTGATGGTGGTTCAACTCCGGAATATATAGTGTCGTAACCATATCTTTCAGCCCCCACGCCGCGAAAGAGCTGCTCCGTAATCGAAGGCGGAGTGGGTCTGCTTACTAGAGACGATTAGCGGCATATCAGCTGGTTCCAGCATGTTACCTTCAAACGCCTTTGCACCCTGCAGCGTACAATAGTCATCACTCTTCGACAGACAGATAGGATTGTCCTGGGCCTCGAACAAATAATTTTGACATTTTTTTTTAATGATAGTACGATTCCTATTCGGTCTGGGGAAAGGTATTTATTGCAATCGGGAGACGCACTGGAATCGTTAAGTACTAGTAGCGCCACAATAAAAATGTAAGAAAATAGCAACTTTTAATTTGAAGAGCGTATGATAATCAATTTGAATATACGACGAAGGACAAGAGATGAAGTGACGATGGTATATTATGAATGAATGCCTGATCCCAATTGGGTTGCGCCCAAACACTAGATTAAACATAAGATTGGTATATCTAGGAGAATACTTCTATATCAGTAATGAGATCTATAAGATTTGCGGTGTGGGTAAGAGAGATCCACTTCTCCAAGGCAACTCTCACTAGTTTTTGACACGAAAATCCCTCATAGCAGGCACATGTATCATTGTACACATCCGCCATCGAGGTATAATCGGGGTCCCAAACACGTCTAATTACATGCTTTAACTGCAGATTTTCCACGGCCGGATATTCCTTTGCGGCAAAAAGGCCTTCCACGCTTCTCATTAAATTCCAAGTCGGCAAGGTTACCTGGAGCTCATGGAAAGGAATGTTGCTAGACTCGATCTCAACAAAGTTAACCCAATGCGATATACCCGTGTGGATATCGGGTGTAGAAACCGGTCCACAACTCCACCATTCATAGCACATTAAGGTGTCCTTTCCGTCAATACTCTCGCTAAGCCAAGAAATTCACGTGGCTGGGCCAGTTGTTGTCCGCGACATTGGCGGTCATGGATATGAATCAAAGCTGCAGAACAACAACAGGTACATGAACATACCGTCTGATTTGGGTAATAATCAAACGGCCAAGTCGCGTTCCCTAGCAATATTTATCGAACCTTATTCATCATACTATGGAATTCTCTCAATAAAGCAAAACACGAGCAGATAATGAGTTTACAGCCTTATTCATGGATTGATTGCAGCATACTCGAAAAACAACTAGCTATACAGGAAGTGCATGCATGGAAATCGCCTTTGCTCGAGTACATGGAGCCTCTCGATAATGCACAATACCGAATACAACTCTACAACTTCTGTCCTGCAGTATCCGGAATAGTGGCGGCGACCTGACCAGACCCGAGAGCCTCGATAGCATCGTACGGCAGAGACGAAGCAGTCAGGGTACCTTCCGGAACAGAGTTGGTGGAACCACCCAAGTCGACGTCGTCGACGACCGCGTAGCCGGTATAGTCGGAGTCGGCGAAGAAGATCGCCTCATCGGGGCAGTTAGAGAAGGCAGAGCTTTGAATCAAGACCTGGGCGTCCATGCGGCAGTTGACGCCAGTCGAGATCAGGCTGTCCCAGTAGTTGTTGATAATGTGCACCGTGCCGAAGCGGACGGACGGGGCACGGCTGTTGATGTTGTACCAGTAGTTGTTGGCATAGGTGATGTGGAGATGGCCGAGGTCCTCATCCTCGTTGCTGTCGGAGTGTCCAACTAGGGAGGCTTTCCACTGTCGGTTGTTAATATATCACAGCCTTGGGAGCATGTTGCGCGGGATAAAGCTTACATGATCGTGGAAGTAAGTGTTGGACACCGTGATCCATTCAGCGCCGTGAGTGATGTCTAGAAGACCATCCAGGTCATCCTTGCCGGCGCTGAGGTCTCCCGAGATATCACAGTGGTCGACCCACACGTTGGTAGACTCATCGATGCCAATGGCGTCGCCGTTGTCGGCAAGGACCTGGCCGATTTTGAGGTTGCGCATGATGACATTGCTGACCTGACGGATGTAGAATCCGACGCCGGTTATGGCTGCGAATTGTTAACGGATGCGCACGCTTAAATAGAGTCAAGGACACGTACAGCTGCCTGATTCGCCGTAGATGGTTTTATCTGAAGCGACGCGGATCTTGGCGCTGCCTGAAATCGAACCGGATACGATAATCGTCAATGGGGTCTCGCTCTCGGCAGCTTCAGTCAGGCTGTCGAGGTCGGTAACAGTAACAGTGTCGCCAGCCGCACCACCAGTAGTGCCGCCGTTCTGTGTGCAGTAACCGATGGGACAGCTTTCCGCAGCCTGCCGACGTGACAGCTCGTTGCGTCGGCTTAGATCTCCTGTAGGCGAGGCAGTGGCAATTGTTGCCAACATGAAAAGGGCGGTGAATCTCATCTTGATCAGTGGAAAACAATGGCACTGACTGCAAAACCGAGCAAAGGAGCCAATGTTAAATGGAGCTATCTGCCAGTTCTTGTTTGCACCGAACGACCTGAAGCAAGTGCTCTCTCGTTCATGAAGGCGTCTCTGTTTTTATATGCAAACTTCTTAGCCCTTGACAGTTTCTACATGCTCCGTAGTAGCTGGTGAACCCACATAGAACACAATATTTGTGACTGCCTCCTCAAGCCAAGCAATTCATACCATAATTCCCCTCCAATAGCATGCAGATAGCAATGTCGATCACAGCATATGGGGTCTAATCTCCGAATAGACCACGGGGAATAGACTGAAGGGCTGCCAAGAGAAATCTGAAATGAACTGTATATCCAATTCTGGGCAGAGCAAAAGCCATGGAAATGTGAGACACGTGGGAAAGAAATAAATTTGACTAACATGCCTAGTAGCGCGGGCCGTGCTCCCGGGATAGGCAGACCACGTCGTTGGAGCAAAAAAGCATTTCCGCAGGGTTTCATGCGTACCTCGTAACGTTTAGCTGCTGGGCATACAAATGAAGAGTCTAGTGATCTAAATACATCTGAATCATAGCGCTTTATGGACCTCGGGATTAGATTGATGAGTTATTCGTCACGACTTGAAGCAGGCCATTGAGGTCATTCCCCGGACGCCATGGCTTTCCATGGCGTACTGACAAACCCTTGGTGGCTTGCAGCTTGAACGCTTCTTTGGATAATGCGGGGAGCGTGGATTATTAGGATGTATCATATGCCGTCACTGCGGTTAGTTGACTGGTGGAAGTTATTGCGCCTTGGGGAACTGTTGTTCTCCAGAAATCAGTTGCCTACCGGCCTACCCGGTCAATATACGGTAAAATATCCTTTACCACTTCTTTCTTCGACCTCAAATCCTAACGAAGAACAGACGAGCAAAAAAAATGTGGCATGATTCGCGGGTAAATAATTTTTCGTGGAAGAAATACCTACTCTTCATCATCATTTAGCAGAGTAGATAACCGCCGTTCTACAAACTGTTGTAGTGTTGAATTGCCTGCCATAACACCCTCTCTGTATACCAACTCTATACGTAAGTGTTCTCAAAGCAGCCTTGCTCCTCTCTGTGCAGCCATATCAATTTATCCACTCTCTTGTCCACAGGCGACGTGAAGATGATCATTTCGATAACCAAACTTGCTCTGCTGGCATTCATATCCGGCGTTCACGGGCACGCTTATGTGGAGGATCCTGCTCCTCGCAAGGTGAGTCTCCCGGCCCTATTCTCAAAGCATCCTAAACATCCCCAAAGACAGGTCCAGCTCATGTGGCGGCATGCGGTGCGGCCGTTGTGGATGTCCTCGAGAGTGGCAAGTATAGCTGGATCGTCTGTAAGAACTACTTAATGACACGACACCTTCAGACATTGCGGGCCCTATAGAGAATGCCATGGCGGAAGCTGACGCCGACTACAAGTGCAACGCCTTTCTGTGCAGAGGATATCAGTTTGAAGATAACAGCGACAATGTCCAGGCTGTCAAAGCAGGGGACGTTCTCTATTTCCATATCAACTTGATTGCCGGTCACCATCCTGGTTACGCTGTTAGCTCCTCCTTTCGGTTTTTGGTCTATTGGGGCGAATTGCTGATATTGAGAAGAACGTGTCGATCGTAAACACGGCCACGAACGAGGCCATAGGCGAGCCCCTCCGCTCATGGGATAACTGGCCTGATCATCTCTCAGGTCCTCCGCGGGACGATAGTATGTGTTATCTCTCCGGACCCAATTCCGTCTGACTTACTTATCTGAATAGTTGATTATAATGTGACGATTCCGGACGCACTCGGTTCGACGTGCAACCAGGCCGGAAACTGCGTGATACAGTGGTATTGGTATGCCAGTGGAAATAAGCAGACGTACGAAAGCTGCAATGACTTTTATGTTGAGTCTTGAGCGACGCTAGGTTGCCTTGGGTGGACGCGTATGGAATGAAGATAGGGCTTATGGCGAGGATACCTACCTAGTATTAGGGCCCGTTAGTCTATATTGTACTTCCCCTATCCATTATGATGTTACTTCGGGGTGATTGCCGAAATGCAGCTGAAACCCTCCGAACACGTCAAGACTACGAGTTTTACACATGAACCTGCGAGAATCATAATCGTATACTAATGATACCGGGTATATGTACCATCGAGACACCCAATCAACGCCTCATCCCAATTAAAACGGAGCAAACGCCAACTCATACGCAAATCCGAGGGTCAACTTCGCATGCTGCAGCATGTGATCGAAGCTCAAATACTTGGCCTTGTCGTCGGTGGTGTGGATCCGCTTGTTGGAGTTCTCCATCTCGGATTCCGTCGCCATGGCCGCCGGGTAGCCGTATTTGCTAGCGGAGGTGTGGTCCGAGCAGGCGTAGCCGCATTTGGTCTCGATGAAACCGATGTCGCAGTACTATGTCTGTTAGAAACATCTCCAATCCGATCGGAGCCAACATACCGAAGTGACCACCGATTTGAGAAAATCGGTCAACGCTTGGTCGACATAGTCCACCATGATGCCGACGGACTCGTCGCGACCCGCTTCGAGCGCGCCCTGAGTGTATCCCGTCATATCCTGCTGCAGCATGGCTTTCACGTCGCGATAGTCTTTCTTGTATTGGGAGAAGATGGCCTGGGAGCCTAACATGCCGCCCTCCTCGGCCGAGTACCAGTGGAACTCGATGGTGTTGGGGGCCTCGCCGCGCGCGACGGGGTCTGACTGCAGCAGACCTCGCAGGGCTTCAAGGATGGTGACGGTGCCGCTGCCATCGTCATCTGCACCAGGGGCGGCCAGAATGGAGGGCAGGAAAAGGTTGATGCTGTCCTGGTGGGAACCGAGAACGACGGTCTTGCTCGACTTGCCGGGGATGCGGGCGATGATGCTGAACTGACCCCAGGGGTGGTCGAATTTCTCGACCGTCGCGCCGTGTCTGTTGGCGCCGGACTGCTTGACGACGTCGGAGACTTGGTTGTACAGCCATGTGGCGGACTCGATGCCGGACTGAGACTTGTAATATCGGGTGTGGAAGGAGGTGAACTTCTCCAGGTTGGATTCCATGTTGGCCTTGGAGAGACGGCTGTTCAAGGCGGAGACCTCCTTGGTATGGGCCATCTGCGGGGGGTAGGTGACATAGCTGACGGAGTCGAGGGTGGGATAGAAGCCGGTGTTGCGTTCTTCAGTGACGTCGATGAAGTTGACGCCGTCCTGGAGGCGGGAGGTGAGTAATGCTCGGGGATGGAATCATGATTGACATACGAGTTTCAAGGCCCATTTTTCCTCTTCAGTGACCCATCGAGTCTGATAGGGAGCGAGTTCAATGAGGTACTTATCGGCGTCGTGGTGGATGTAGGGGTTGTTCAGCAGTGGTTGTTGCGGGATGACGGCGGCCAACGCGGAGGAAACGGTCGCGCCGAGCGTGAGGGTTTGCAGCTTCATGATGGAGGAAGGGGTTGATGGGATTAAGGGGGAGAGGGGGTCATTGGAGAAGGAGGAGAGATGAGTATATTCGACTGAATATATGTACGAGGGAGATGGATGGAGGAAAGATGGAGGACGAAGGGAGGAGAGGAAGATGAAGAGGGGAAAGAAGGGGAAGGGGAAAGACTGCCGACGTCAGAGTTAATCATCCGCTGGCACGAGGTACCACCACACTTTATACTACGCCTTACACGAGATGGTGCGCTCTTCCGGAGTATTATTCTTCTCTTTCGTCCTGTCTATTTTCTACTAATTTCGTGTTTATCGCAGTGTTGGATGAGGCAGGGCAGTTAGCGCCCAGTGGATCTCCACCGGCTTACTCTCCAGTAGATAGGGTACATACTAGTAGTCAGTCTACTGGGTATCTACATACTACCTAGGTACCTACCTTGATATCTACAGTATTCTATCGGTCGAGTACGAATAATAAAAATACTATAATGATACTCTCTTGCCTTCTCGATTCCTACTTCCCCCGTAGATCCCCCATACTCCCCGCAACCGGATTTCCAGGAGATTAATGGAGATTTGATTGACTTCCCGTTTAATTACGATAATCCTTCGGCCCTCACGTGTCGGGGCTGTACGCTTTCGCTCACTCATTAGCCGCTCCCACTGCTGTATTAATAGCACCAACGGCATCCATAGCTCCTCAAAGCTCCCTCCAGCCCCATTCACAGGGCTTAATCGCCCCTTGGCGGGTTAAAGTCTCTTTGTTGAGTCTCGTTTCACGATCAGGCATCTTCCCCACCATGGGTCGGTATGCGCTGGCATCGGGCGGGTGTTGGCATTCCTTGGGACGGTTCCATTAGCGCAGAACTAATCCGGACCTCGGGCTGACCGACTTGTTTGAGGTCACACGGATGACGAGAATTGTCGAATGGCCCGTGAGATGTATGAGGAAGAAAAACAATTTGTTATACTAGTGGATTATACAACACGCTATGGTGCCTCAGGAACTCCATCTCCTGTTCAGGCCTAGCGCGTTGTCTCGTGACATCTATAGACGAAATGTTCGCAGGACACACTTCTCTCTGAGGACGGAGTACATACAATTCTCCCCTCGTGTCCATGATGCCTCTTGGTGTATTAAGTCTAGAGATCCAGCAGCGTTGACGGGCACCACAAGCAACATGAAGATGCAAAGGCTGCGTCTGCCCCATGTGGCGCTGATCTTTCGACAAACAGCTCAGCCTTGTCTGACGGGCTTGGCACTTTCCCTCCGTATCTTCGACATATGTTGACAAATGTCGAGACTCCGTTAACTAAAACTCATCACAGTATCATGCAACCTTAATTTTCAACCCATGGCAGATGTTCCAACGGAGGCTTCCGTCTCGTCAGGCCAAGGCCCCCAAAGTACTACTCTTCCTCCTAAGAAGAACCTTCCTGCGGGGCATTTGAACTTGGGAGCTCGCTCTCATGCTGTGGAGAGCTATCTCAAGAGCTATCTCACATCCCCAGCATACCTAGACTATCGGACACATTATCGACTACATGCTGACAGTAATGGAGAGCTCTTCTGGTCTGATGAACTTGAAGAGGCCTTTGGACGGGGTAGGATCGCTCCTGGTGCTCTAGGACCAAGGGCTAATTGGAGTAGCTCTTAGGTCCCTCCCCCTACTAAGCAGCAGCGAAGAACTGAGAGGGGCTTATCCGCATCAGCGGTGTTTGTCTATAGCGGGGTCAATATATACAGAAACTGGAAAAAGAGTAACGGCAAGAGATATTTCAGACCATATTGTTGCCCTTGATATTTCTCTCAGTGGTAATTCTGATTGTAAGGAAAAGTCAGTGTGCCAAATGGGTATGCAAAAACTGATTGATAGTTGCAGGGGAAGTGCTTGTCAGAGGCAAGCACTTGACACACGACTATCCTGTCTCTGCGCTTGCCCCAAAGGAAGCTAGATATATATCGCCCCAAGGTACACGACGTATGCCAGCGCACGAGCCAGACAATTCCCCGACTCAGCTGCTACTTCCGCTTTACCTACCAATTGAACAATCTTGGCCATGCTCCATACACTGCGACAGATTAGCGTTCGTCAAGTTCATCATGTGGTCAATGGAACGGGATTCGTTGTCCTCCGTCGTCACCAGGTCTCAAGGTCGCATTAAAAGCCCCTATTCATCATACCCGTATTTCACGTCCTTTGAGACGAGAATGTTTGGTACTCGGTTCATCTCGGAATTCCACAACCTCGTTCTTCTTGAATCAAGTCTTGAGCTTTCGGACAAATATTCTCAAAGGAAAACAAAGCTTGGTGCTTTCTTGGAGCTGGACTTCAATACACGCTAATCAAACGATGCCGCCTCCTTTGTGGAAGAATTCAATTGTCAAACTTATATATTTGAAAAGGAATTGCTAGTATCTAAAACTTGGCGGCAAGCTCATTACGAGGCACCATTAACAAAACTCACCGTTCCGTTTGAGACATCATGGTGGGAGAGGCGAATCATTCAACTAACCCAGGGGAAAGAGACAATGGCAGAATACAGACAAAACATTCCTAATGATATTCTCCCGCCCTTGACAATGGTGCAGTTTATCAGTCCGCCCCAGGGCGGCTACGAACTGATATTGCTATGGAGATTTCGTCAGGCGCCACCTGGTGAAGCTGGCATCACCACCTGGACAAGATTCCTTTCGCTATCAGAACCATTTGACACCGATCCCTCCACGAGTGTGGCCCCAAATTCTTCTGCTACCTTAGGGCTCAGTCAGCCAGACATGGCCAACTCCTCCCAGAAACAATATCCTGCTTTCCGGTCCATCCATGTAGCGCAGCCTGAGTTGCCATTTTTTGGAACTTCTCTCATTCCTGAGGACAGCTATCGACTAGACAACGTACCCGCAGATATTGGTATTATAGATTCTGTGACGAATCACCCCCAAGACAATATGATGAACGTGACTCATAACCCCCTCGCGTATGGGCTTCAGGCAGAAGATGTGAGCATTCCGTCTGGTATGGCAGTCCTAAATGACTCGGGTGTCAGCCATGGAAAGCCATACATACCGCCACGACAAAATTCTGTGAACCTGGAGCAAGGGCCTAAAAATAAAAATCATCAAGAGTTGGTGGCAAAATACCAGCTTGGGCCCGAGATAGGGATGCCCACAATCTCTCCGAGGAACGAAACACTGACTGACTCGGGTTATGCCTCAACTACGCGTGGTACGGTTAAGCCTCCTGGTTTCACACCAGGATGCCAGATAGAGGAGATTGAGCCCATTCCCTCCGTCCGATTGTATGGGCTTGCCAGGGAATGTAAACCAGAAGGACGAAGTCGAGAGTATCTATTCCGCTGTCTCGCACATCACCGACATGATACAAGGTTACATCAATGAGCTTGCCGATGAGTTGGCTCAAACTGTCCAACCGTACAAGTTAAGTGATGAAGTGCTTGAACAAATATTTGGCGCTCTCCCAGAATTTCTGAGAGCGTTTGCATTGAGTCTAGGGCAGTCCTCGTCTGACCAAACCTACCGTGATGTGATGGTGTTTGTGCACAGGTATCGCAGGTAGGTCTCAAACGATTGCCCAGATTTCCTTCATTACATCCACTCATAGCTGCGGTTTAGAAACATCACTTCGATATTCAAGGAGAGGTTGTCAGAGAAGGATATACACGACCAAAAATGTCGAGATATGAACCAGATGTCCCTGGATGATATAATGGCTCTCTGGCATGACAGGGTCCGTAGTTTGGAGCCCGAGTCGCCACTCAATGTTGAAGCAGTTGAACCTACGGAACATACTACAGAAAAACTTTTAACATCAGAGGAAGGTGACGTAGGTGAACTCCCCAATGAGAACAGACTACCCGAGAGTCCAGAGGTGGAGGGAGAAGCGGATGAACTGCCTGAGATCGATGTTTATCGGAATATCATCCAAAAGAGTTTTGCGTACACTTCGTTAGTCAACAACATCCGACGAGAGTGTATTTTCGCGTCCTTTGAGCCTGATGTTAGAGGGCAAGTCCGGAGATCGATCCTGCAATGTCTACCTATCTCACCACACATCAGCCGACAAAAACCTGCTGAGTTGCTTCGTGTCAGCTTCAAGATTAGCTGGGACCCGCTGAAGTTTCTGATGGACGAAGAATATACGGGAAGGCTAGAGGAGAAAATAGCAAAAGTTATTACTTTGACGGGCTCTGCAACGTCTGCGCAGGCTATGACCTGCGGCCAATATATACAACAAGTTTGGCCATCCACAGGATCATCCATTTTATGGCTATTGAAGAAACTGGTGTCGAGGGAAACGTGTGTTTCATGTAAGCCTTATAGTAGTATATGACCCATTCCAGGCACTGATATAAATATGGCAGGCAACTTGTCCGATGGCACCACCCTTACCATGTCGAGCCGGCTAGCTGTAGATCAAGCGTCATCCACCAATGTTTGTGTTGATCTTAAGAGTACTGCACCAGTTATTGCAGAAATTGGTGAACAAATGGCTTGGCTTGCGTCTGCTCTCCGGTCCTCCCCGTTCACGCAAGGCGAAGTCGCGTACAGCAGACCATTGGTTAACTCCGTCACAATTGGCCGTGACATGAACGAGAACAATTCAAGAATCACATATATTATCGAGATTGGTGTTGAGATTTACCAAGGGTCAAGAGCCACTGAGATGGTGAATGGCGAATGCTGGCATAATCTGTTCGGGATGCCAGTTGTCGTGGAAGGATTCCCTATACGGCGGAGACTGGAACAGCACCCAGAGGGCATTGAAATTCCGCTCAACATGATGGCTGCATTGGCAGACACCCGCAAAGTCAATTTATTCGATGGAAAGATCATCATTAAGGGGTTCTCGACTATGTTAGTTCCAGCCAAATGCAGCCCCACGGCAGTCACATGGCATCTCCTCTACCGCAAGGATGGAGGGCATATTTCTTATCTCGAGAGTGAGCAGTTTCCCTTGCTCAATATTGGCATTCGGCAACTGGAGGAAATGCGACATTTTGTAGGGTGGTGTCCAGCGTCAAGGCTCTACGCAGGTACGTTTTTCCTTGACTGTCAACTAAACTGAGTACCATCGGTGCTAACCATATAGCAGGAGAGGCCGATGCCAACTATAATATCAAAAACTCACGGTTACCTCGACCCTCAGGAAATGGCATTCTAAGTAATGCGTCATTGTCAGGTGCGTATGAGATTACGGGAAATTCAGCGTTCGAAATAGGCCGAAAAGACATTCGCCTCCGGCGCAGCTCTTACATCAAAAAGATCCGATGGATCTCGGAGAAGTATGCCATTCTCTGGGAAGTTGCAGAGAAGCGAGGCTGGCTTGTAAATGGAGCTACTGCGTTGCTTCATCTGGTTCGCGCGTCTCTCAAGCAAGACCAGCTCGATGAGAAATTCAGTGCCTTGTGTCAACTCACAGACGACAAATTCCAGGAGGAGCGTCAGTCTCATCAATCAGATTCTGCTCTTGATGTTCTTCTGAACCAGAAGAACCTAGAACTGAAAATTTATGCGGAGGATGAAGAGCCTTTCAAGCATCTTGTTGAAAGTCTCTATGACTATTTGGAAAAGACCATCGAATACCAGATAAAATCTACCGGTCCAGGTCCCCAAACCTACAGTCAAGCGAGATCTGCCCTCGACGGGTGGGACTTCACAGACTTGGCTCTTGAACGCGACCCTATTTATCCGCGACGTGCAATTCTGGATGAAGGAGGTCGATCCTGGGTTGATTTTACTCCGTCAATCCATACGGTAACGTTATGCGGAAGGGGATTTGGCGAGATTATCCGTCCTGCCAGAAGCTTGTGCTCGTTGTGGGAGACACTCCCACAAGGCAAGTGCTACCTTGCCGCTGAAGCGACTGATCTCTACAACATAATGGAGCTTTTCGGGGATTCGTGTTCCAGACCGATGAGGCTCAGTCATGAGACTGTCTGGTACATGGCCAAAGAGACAATGACTCAGTGTTCATGTGAGGCCCAGGGTGATGCCACCCATGCAGATATTGCCCAGGTTCTCCTTCCATCGTCAATGCTACATATGCTTCCTAGATCCGCGTCTTTCCACGATCTGACAGGGGCGGTCCTTTTCGGTCATAACACCGGAGACCAATGGTTTTGGGGCGACTCAGGACGGCCGACGAGGACACCGCAAGCATTGCCTCAGGGCGGAAGGGAGCCGACAGTTCTATTTCTGCAGAAAGAGATAGCGGCGTTGGAATAGGCTCGGAGTCTAAAGGCAGCGAAAGCATGTCAACCACGGGCTCTGACCACTTGACTGAAGAGAACCAGGACCATTCGTACCCAGCTGGAGAGGAAAATAACCCTGCGGCGGACAATTGGAGGTCTGAGTCTACAACCTGCACGCACTCGGTAGAAGACTACAAACTAGGTATTATATGTGCCCTCAAGGTCGAACTGATGGCGGTGCGCATGTTGTTCGACGAGACTCATGGGAGACTCCTTGTCTCAAACGAAGACCCCAATTCTTACGCTCTGGGACGCATTGGTAGTCATGATATCGTTGCAGTGTGCCTCCCACATGGCACCTACGGGACCAACCCAGCCGCGGATGTGGCTTCGAATATGAGACGGAGCTTTCCAGCTTTGAAGTTTTGCCTTTTGGTGGGAATTGGGGCTGGGGTGCCGTCTGACAAGAACGACATCCGACTGGGCGACGTGGTGGTCAGCACTCCGAGTGGTAGGTATTCAGGAGTCCTGCCGTACGACATAATAAAAAGCCTTGATGCCGGGGGTTCCCAATTGAATGGATATCTGTGTTCGCCCCCGGCCCATCTGATGGGTGCAATCAGCGAACTGGAGTCTGACCCTGACATCTCCCCGACGCCACTCCAGGGATACCTGCAACAGATCGCGGAATGTAAGCCGGAATATAAGCATCCAGGGAGTGATCACGATCGACTGTTTGAATCGTCCTACACGCACAGGAGCAGGCATGATTCGTGCGACCTGTGTTCGTCCAACCATGAGATCCGACGGCATCCTCGACCATCCACACATCCTCATATCCACTACGGCTTGATCGCGTCCGGAAACCAGGTTATGAGGTCGGCTGACATACGGGACAAACTCGGCCAGGAGCACAACGTCCTCTGCTTTGAGATGGAGGGGGCCGGGATCATGAACAGTCTGCGCTGTCTGGTTATCCGGGGGATCTGCGACTATGCCGATTCACATAAGAACAAACGCTGGCAGAACTACGCGGCAGCGGCAGCGGCGGCGTATGCAAAGCTTCTACTTTCACGAGTGAGGCCAGTAGATAGCGCGCCGCCGTTGAAGCCGAGTGGGAGTCAAACTGCTCGGAAACGGCCATCTCACAGTCTTGCAGAACCATGTGCGAAGCGGACCGGGAGGATATGGGAATGACTGTACAGTAACGGGTATAGAAAATGCATACTACTGTAATGGATCCTGTATGTCCTGAATAGGAAGGATAGGGTGATGACATCATCCGATGAGTCACCGTCCGAATCAGGAAATGAGGGCTAGGGTTTTGGCGGCACTGGGCCAATGAGGGCAGCGACCTGACTCCCGTGCCCCGTCGACAGTGTCTGGCCAGTCAGGACGAGGGCGGACGGTGCCTGGACTAGACGCGAAGCGGCAATTCTTATCTCTTTCCTCCCCGCCGACTTTATCTTCATCCACCACCGTCCGACAACATCCAGCGTCTCTTCGGTTCTGCTTCTCGTCTCGTTGTATATAGATCACACTTACTCCCCCTCGCAGCTACCATCCACTCCCCACCATGGCCATTCACCCCGGTTTGCACCCACCCAATAGCCCCCAACCTCAGGGCCGTCTCTCTCCACACCAAACCCGCGCCATCTCAGCCTGGAGCGAACAAGCTGCCGCCTCGTTGGAGAACCTGACCCTCTCTGAGCCTGCAACCACGACCGACGAGGCCGCACCCACCGGCCCCGGCCCCTCCACGCCCTCGCGGAGTCTCCGCGGCGCCACCGTGTCCTTGTCTATCCCACTGGACGACCCGGTCCCTGCCGAAACCACCGCGCCCCGCGTCAAGATCGTCGGTTCTTCCACCGCCGGGACGCACACACAGACGCAACCGCACAAGACGCCGTCCGTTGCCTTCCGTCGCCGTGAACCCCTCCGTCGCGACAGTCTCCGTGGTCGGGAGGCGCTTCTGAAGGGAAAGGATGGGAGTCGACGCCGCCAGCGCTGGGAGAATGGTACCCACCTTCCATTGCCTCATCCTACGTGACATGGTCTGGGATAAGCTAATTTACGTGTCAGACCGCCTCCTCCATAATCCCTGGGTCGAACCGCCCTCCCCAACCGACTGGTCCGTCCAGCCCACCCACACTCGCCACGACCCGATGCCGTACTACCTCGCCCCTCTCTGGGACGTGCACTACGCCCGTGCCCACCGCGACCGGGTCGCCGCGGCCGCCGCGGCCGTCCCGACCCCGAAACACCGCGTCCCGAAGGACCTCCGGTTGAAGCTCAAGCACGCGCGCGCGGCGCGCGGCTTGCTCCAGGACATCGAGGAGGATATCCGCGGGTTCATCCGGCGATGGAACGAGCGACGGACGGGGGAGAGCGAGGAGGCGTCGTCTTCATCGGACGACGATGAGGTGGTGTTTGTGGGACGGAAGGGACAGACGGGGACGCCGACTATGACGGACGGGTCCACGCGGCGAGATCGGCGAGGCGAGGCGACGCCGACGCCGACGCGGGTCGGCTGCGAGAGCGAGAAGAAGGTGTTTGAGAGTTTGGAGGAGGATCGGGCGGCCGGGTTTGGGTGAGTCACTTGTTTCCGTCACGCAGGGTTGTCTTGGGCGGATGGGGGGCTAACGGGATGGACAGACGCTGGCTGGTGCATTCGATTGCGACGTACTACGGGCTGCATACGTGGTCGGTGACTGTGGGAGAACCGGCACGGAGGGAGGCGTATGTCGGGTTTTATCCGCGCGGGCGAATGGCTGGATCGCCGGGGCGATGCAGCGAGGAGGCAGTAATGCAGGCTGGGGAGGAGCTTCCGCGGCCGTTGTGGATGCAGGTGTAGGGGAGATACGTATGGAGGACGGCGTAGAGGATCGGTACGGTGGAGAATAAATAGGGTTGGCGGATTGCAGATGGTTGAGGCTAGAACCCGGCGAGTGTAGAGATGGTGAGACAGGGAGTTGGTCGATGCATGCAAGGGAGAGACATTATTAGAGTAATCTTGTATAGGGTTGTTTATTGATGTTTATTTGATGTTTATCTCTGTATACGAACTTAGAGATATATGGATCCTATACCTATCGTAAGGAATATGGGTCTCGGGACGAACCGGCCCATCGTGATGGGAATTATAGTATTGACTGACGGATTGATATCTGGTGATCATCGATGTGTTGTCGCATGTCTTATATACTGCATTCCTCCATTTGTTTATTACTCCGCCTCATTTTCCTCCTTCGCATCATCTTCTCTTCTCTTCTCCTCTTCCTCTTCGTCGTCCTCGCTCTCTCTCTCTCCGCCTCATCGATCGTCACCTCCAGCCCCCAACGCCTTGCGTGAACGTGGTGTATTCTTATTCCCCCTCCTTGCTTTTTCTCCCCGCTCTTATATCCTCTTCTCTCTTCTCTCCGTTTGTTCTTCTCTCTCTCGACTCTCCTCTCTCTACCCATCTCTCCCTCTCTACTCATATCATCATGTCTCCCCTCCCGGCCAGCTCCTCGTCCACCACCAGCGACGCCTCCGATCGCTCCAAATCCACCGCTCCCACCGTCTATAGCGATCGACCCGCCTCCAAACACACCCACGATGACCGTTCTCCAGATCTACGGGATCTCACGCCCACCGACTCCGTCTCCACCTGCGCCTCCACCGTTCCCTCCACCGACGACGAGGACCTCCCCGAACCACAACATCCTCCAACCCTCTACGAGGTCGACGATCGTCGTCTGGAAGTCTTGCCCTCTCGTGTCCTCCCGTCGAATCCCTCCACCTTTGGGAAGCTCTTCCCGTCTTCCCGCCGACTCCTCATCCGTCACGACGATGCCACTCTCGACGGCAACATGAATCTCCGCGTCGACACCTCCGTCGCCCAGCGCGCCGGCCACCACCAAGACGTCACCCTCTTCCATCTCCGCATGCACGACCTCTACCCCCGGAAGTTCTCCTTCCGCCGCTACTGTCGCGATTCCGGCCGCGAAGTCTGTCATGCGGAACGCCGTCCGCTCCCGTCCGCCCGCACCAAACGTCCTGTGCTGCATCGCTCCTGGACCAGCGTCCTCGCCAGTCTGCGTCCGGGCTCCACCAACGCCTTCGATCCCCCCGAGCCGGGGTACCGGCCGGAGGCGTTCGACGACGACACCGACGATGACGGCGGTGGGAGCGGCGCCGACGGGGGCAAACTGTCCGATCGCATCCTGCTGGAGTTCTCCAACTATGCGCACGTCGAGCTCACCCCGCGCGGCCGACGCTACGAGTATGAATACTGGGCCACCCGGTACCAGTGGCGGCGCGAGTGCCGTCGCGAAGCGGACCTGGGCGGGGTGTCTGTCTCGTATCATCTCGTCAACACCCGCACCGCGAAACAGGTCGCCCACCTCATGCCCGACGTCCTCACGCCGCTGGAGGCCGCGGACGAGCAGAAGAAGGGCGGCTGGGTGCCCCCGTCGTCGATGTGGATCCACGATCCGTCCGTCTACCAGACGATGCCGGACGTTGCCGAGTGAGTTCCTTTAAACCAACCGAGTCCGTCAGGAACTTGATGAGTTGTCCACGCTAACCGATGCAGTGTGATTGTCGCGACGGGCTTGATGGTGCTGGTCGACGACTGCATCCGACGGCGATGGCACACGCCGCCCAAGTCCCCCTCGTTTTCGCTCGCGAAGAGCCTCGAGCTGATGGGCCCGCGACGCCTGCTTGATGAGGTGTTCCATCGTCGGGGATCGGCCTGAGCGGCGCAAGGTCGTGTATGGACGTACTCTGGATGTGACTGACGTGCAGGTCGATCGCCTCATGCGCTAGCACTCGCAGGCGGGGAGGTGACGACGATGATGCCTGATGATTTACGACGCGGACGGGATGGAATGGAATGGGACGGTTGGGGCATGTGGATTCGCATCCCTGTGTGATTTTGGCGAGGATGGCCTTGGGTCGTGGCGTTGGGTGGTGATTTCCGCCTCATTTTGTGTATTTAGTTGGCTCAGCGGTTGGATGATATTTCTTGATTCATGGGTTTCTTGTTTGAGAGTCATGGTTCATGCGTGTCAGTGCGAGACGCAGATATCACGTTTTAGCTTGCTGCGTAGAGGCGCTTTAAACAGCCGCCGCTCTGCCCTAAGGCCGACTGAACCATGGTTCACTCCCCCGTGCTGCCTGATCCCCTCCTGACATTTCTATTCCGCCCGCATTTGTACATTCTATGATTCTTTTGGTTTATTTTGTCTGTTTTGTCGTATGTTCCCCTTTTCCCCTCATTCTTACTAAGGAGTCGGTCGCGAATCGCATATCAAGCTGGCCAGGACGACCCCGTGCCTGGGTCCGCCGCACTGGTTAGAAGACAATTAAGCTTGTCCGGTCCCCATGCGGGGGTCGATCGAGACCATCAACGGCGGCTACATCCAGCTCGAGGCCGGTCCGGTTCCTCTGCAGGCGGATTCTTCGCGGGCGCCCCCTTATGCAGGTGCTTGCTTGCCGATGAGGCTTCACGAGCATGCGGACAAGGTGGCCGACGACGCTGGTGCTTCCTTCGTGCCTTTGCGCCGCGGTGCTTTGGCCAGTCTGACTCCGACTGGATGGTTGTGAGTCCACGATGCGAGCATGCACGTATGTATGCCCAACACGGTGCCAGAGGAAAGCAGCGAATCAAGCCGGTTCTGCTGCGGATGTTATGGAAGCCCTGGTTGTTTGGCCACGATCTCCAATTATTATTCAATTTCACTCTTTTTTATTTTTATTTTTATTTTCATTTTTTTTTTTTTCTCCTATCGCTGAAAGACCACAGAACGGAATAACAATATGCACAGCGGCCTGGCCTCCCTTCATCTAGGGCTGGGACGTCCGCACGCGCCGGGAACTGCTTCCCCTCCACCCCCCTCCTGTCCGAACAGGTTATCATTGATGAGCTGGCATACCGCACCGTGGCCGCGAGGGTCCGCTGGTTGTTCCCCGAGTGGCCCAACACCGTCGATTCTGGCGTCAATTCGTCTAGGGAGCCCCTCCTCTCCGCTTTTGGGCAACGAGACACATCTCTGCCCCCCCACCAGCCTAGCCAACCCTGTGCGATCCCACCCAGGGTTGTTTCTTCCAGAACCTCCCTTCTCCCCGCAGGCGTTCGAAGAGCGTTCATGAGGCTACCGGCCTGGTTTCTACCCGATGGATGAGGGAGCAACCGCCATCCATCCTTGGATCGAGGACGAGAACTGGACCCTGAATCCCGGGCCCAGGACGAGCGACATGGATGGCCTCGACGAGGTCTGAGTTGTCTTGTCTCCTCTGTCTCCCAACGGCTGCCGCGCTGCCTGTCCTGTACGACGGGCGTTGCGGATTGTCAGCCAGCATTTCGCGGACACCTCGGTGTCTTTATTTTTATTTTCATATTTTGGTTCATTTTTTTTTTCTTAATTTGTTTAAATATATATTTTCGAACGCATTGGAAGCCTCAGATCTCGCGGTATGTGGAGACTAGCGGGCTTCCTCCCTGGCCGGTTGGCGTTTCTTCAAGGGTACATTTCTCAGTCGGCGTGCGCCGGGCCGTTCCAGCTTGCAGCCTCAAGATGATCCGCAGGTTCTCCATGCAACTGACGTTTCCTCGAGTGGACAGAGAAGGGAGGGGGGAGTTGGCTGACGATGTGCCATGCCCCCCGCAACATGCATAAGTCCGGGCTGTTAGGTTCGATGGGTTAGGTGCCGTGTTTGTCACGTCAAGGGTGAAAATTTTTAAAAAAAAAATGGGGGGGAGAATAAAATAAAAAAGATAATTTTTTTTCTAAAAGACACCCGGTTTGGGGCTCGAAGGATGGCCCACAGTTTATATGACGGACTCCCCGCTTCCCATATCCAGCAGAACGTTGAGGGCTTTGCAGAGAAACGATCAGAGGAAATACAGAATTCTCCTAAACTACCTCGACAACTCTCAATTGATCGATTCGAGTGGGTTGGTCGGTCTTATCAATTGAGCCTGTCGTGAACAACCCCCCCTCCCTCTACCCGATCTGATCCCTACGCACGTCGACAGAACCGCTGCCCCTACCGTCATCGACCGCCAATATCGTGTCGTCGACGGTTCCGCTGGATATCCCTGTGCTAGACGCCTTTGCCACCCGTCGTCATGTCCACGCCGGCCGTACCGCAAAGCAGCCGATGGCAAGAACAACTGCAGAGTATGTGTGCCCCACTTCACCCAGAGGCCATGCGTTCATAATCATATGCTAACGAACCTCGAAGGCCATTGCCAGAAGGTCGGGCTTCCGGTGCCCGTCTACCACATCATCACCGACCGACGAGGTATGCTCTCCGCCGCACAACTTCCCCTTCAGTATCTCCTGGCAAAGGCCCGTCGTCCACTTGTGTCGACAGTCCAGAGTGGAGTTCCTTCACCGACTTTTACCTTCACCCTTCAGGTTCTTTTCCCGCTAACTGCCGCTGCCTCAGGAGGTCGTACGGCTTGGTCCTGCTTCGTCCACCTGAAAGTGGCCAACGTCTGTTCTCAGTACTGGTTCAACGACAAAAATATCAACAACGCCAAAGAAGCCGCCGCCGAGGCCGCGCTGAAGTGGCTGCTGAATCCGTCGACCCCGACAACTTTCTACACAGGGCCGGGGGCACCGCCGACGACGCGGGACTATCGGTAGTTTGCCCCGTGGTTTTGGTCTTTTCCGTCTTTCGGTCGTGTCTTTGTTTTATTTTTTTCTATTTCATCTCCTCTGCTTCTCCCGCGTGACTGGGTTCTCGCTCTCCTACCGACATGACATCCTTCGATCCCTCGCCTTTCCCACCTCCCTTGCGAACGAATCACCGCCTCGCAGACGTGTACAACATTCGCCCCTCGATTCTCCAGCTGGTAGGTTGGCTTGGCTTGGCCGGGCAGAATCCTTCGGGTGGAATCGAACTGGTTTGATTTGAACTGAATTTGGAATCGAATTGGATGGGACTGGACTTGGATTCTGGACTGGTTCACTTTTTTTTTTTTTTTACCGTTTTGCCTGATGTATCTTATTGAACCGGCCTGTGTATGGTTCCTTTTTTGGTCCTATTTCTGTGGATTTCCTTCGCCTGTTGTTGTTACGGCCTCCTGCTTGACGCTGGCTGCTTTTCGGTTGCCGATACCGCTCCCCGGACTGGAGTTATGACGACAGATAATACGGTACAAGAATGATAATGTATGTGCATGTGCAGAGGGTCCGGGGCGACGTCGAAAGAGTATACTGCGGTAGAGTGACAGAACTCTGGAACCGACGTGAGCTTAACCTTATTCCTCCCGCTCACGTGCGTACCAGACTTTCATCCATCCCACAAGTTAGTAAGTACCCTGCGGTATGCTGCTCCATCCCGAACTATATACCCATCCATATATACTACCCCTCCCTCGGTACCTGGATGAGAACTCTCCTATCGATCCCTATATTCTACTGCCCAGCTAATACGCAAATCGCCCTCCCCTCCCATTCCTCCACCCGTAATACCCCCGCAGCGCCACACACCCCGCACTCACAAACAGCAGCAACGCCGCATTCGTCCAGTGTCCCGTCGGATAACCCCGCGCCGCCTCGTCGCTCTTGTAAATCCACACGCCCACGATCTGCCCGGGAGCCCCGAACGACACGTTCAGTGCGATCGCCAGCCCCGTCCCGGCCGTCGACCGCAGATTTGCCGACAGCCACCCCAACAGCGGCGGGATGCACGCGAACGCCCCGCTCGTCGCGACTATCAGACATCCATACCGGCGCTATCTCATCAGCACATCTACTCCCGACTACTCGCCTGCCGCCACAATGGCAATGACGTCCTAAGAAAGGTGTTGAAGGGAGGGGGAGGGAACATACAAGATACGCATCCGCAGGCAGAACCGCCGACGCCAGAAACCCCATCGCCCCGATGAACGCAAACCCGGCTGAATGCAGCCCGCGGCTGTTGAACCGGTCCGCCGACCACGCCGCCGCCGTCGTCACCACGTACGCCACCGCCCACGGCGGCACCGTCATCAGCTGCGCCCGCAGATTCGCATACCCCAGTCCGGCCGTGATGGCCGGCGTGAACAGCGACAGGCTCGAGAACGGCGTCGAGATGCCAAAGTATACCTGTCGTCGCTCGCTGTGTTAGCCGCAATTCCCTTCCCTCGAAGGTCCCTGGGGGAGGGCAGGGGACAGGCATACAGCGTAATGCGCATATAACCGCCAGTCGGTGAGGACGTCCCGCGCGTCGGCCCATGTCATGGCGTGGGCGGCGGCCTTGGAGCCCTCGTCTGCGAGGCGGCGCGTCGCGAGTGCCTTCTCGGCCGGGCTCAGCCACCGCGCCGTGTCGGGGTAATCCGGGAGGAAGAACCAGACGAGGAGGGCCGAGGCGCACGATGGCGCGCCCTCAATGATGAACAGCCATCGCCAGGCGGAGAGCCCGCGGGCCTGGTTCAGGTGGCCGACGCCGTAGGCGATGGCGCCCCCGAACGCCCCCGCGAGGGTCGCCGAGGCGAGGATCAGGGCTACCCGCAGCGACCGCTCCGAGCGTCGGTACCAGAAGGTCAGGTAGTAGACGAGGCCTGGGAAGAGGCCTGCTTCCATGGCGCCGAGGAGGAAGCGGATGCCCGTTACTTGAGCGGTGGTGTGGGTGCCGCCGAGGCCCATTGTTGCGGCGCCCCAGGCGAGCATGAGGAAGGAGATCCAGCGCTGCGAGGGGAGGTTAGAATTGGGGGGTTGGTTGGCGGAAGGGGGAGGGAATACGCTGGGACGGAGCTTCTTCAGGAAGTAATTGGAGGGGACTTCGAAGAGGGCGTAGGCGATGAGGAAGACCATGAGGGCGATGCTGCGCTGGTTAGTGAAGTGTCGGTGCCGGTGTGAGTGTGGCTGGGAACGGACGTGTATTGGTAGGAGGACATGTTGGTCTCCGTGAGGAGATCATCGCCCGTGTCTTCATTGAGGATTTTCGCATTCCCTGCCGCTGTCAGCAGCCGCGTCCGTTGACATCGTTGACGGCCTACCAATGTTGGACCGGTCCAGGTAGCACAGGAGGTAGATGCCCGCGCAGAGGGGAATGATCCGCAGATCTTGCTTGAACACGAGCGCTCTCTCTTCGCTGCTCTGAACCTGGCATTCATGAGCATGTTGCGTGTTCGTGTCAATGGATGTAGACCGACCTCTGGGGCAGATTCTGCCAATTCGACATCAGCGCTGGGCGTCTTCTCAGGCGCACTCATGGTGAAGGGTGGTCGCAGAAAACTCAAGGGATGCGCGCTCCGTTATTCTTATGCGGACTGGCGTCCCCCACGTTACCCCGGCGCAGGCGCCATTAGTCGGTCAGGCCTGGACTGTACACCGACAGTCGGAGAATGTCCGATGGTTCCATGGGCAATGTAAGATTATACTCCCAGGGAGATCCGTAGGGAGCTTCAATGGAAAAGGTGTGCATAAAAGTAAGAAATGTCGACAGCAGTAGAAGGAGTAAACAACATACTCCGCAATCGATGTTGATGGTGTTTGTCTGTGGGGAGTGACCCAGCACCTGCAAACACTGCAAACCAACCAAACAACCCGTTTATCGATAATGCGCCATCCTCGAGATCAGTTTCCTCTTCAAGTTCTCAGCCCCGGTCAATGCCTGGGAGATGTCTTCCATCCACCCGCGGAATCCCCTTTTATCGTACCTCTAGACCCTCTCCCTTTGTCCTCTCCCGGCCTGGGCTTCCACATTGCCCCCAATTCGCCATGTCGACTGCCCCGCGCAAACCAATGCCCTCGGCGTTGAAGCTGGATCTACACGCAAAGTGTTCGGTGAGTCTTCTCTCGCTGTCTCTAATTCCTGTCTCCAAGCTAACCGCTCCTTCCAGACCACCAAAGCCCGCGCCAGCACCCTCCATCTCCCCCACGGCGATGTCCCCCTCCCGATCTTCATGCCCGTAGCGACCCAAGCCTCGCTCAAGGGTCTCACCTACGACCAACTCAAACAGACCGGGTGCATGCTCTGTCTGAACAACACCTACCATCTGGGGTTGAAGCCGGGACAGGCCGTTCTGGACGAAGTCGGCGGCGCACATAAGCTCCAGGGCTGGGATCGAAATATCCTGACCGACAGTGGGGGGTTTGTCGTCCGCCCTGTGCTGTTGATTCGCGCTCATCGTTATCAGGTTCCAGATGGTGTCGCTGCTTAAACTGGCCAATGTCACCGAGGAGGGCGTGCGGTTTCTCAGTCCGCACGACGGATCGCCCATGTGAGTAGCTGAGCAGGAAGTCGACGATCGACAGTGACTGACGTGTCTAGGCTGCTCACCCCAGAACACTCCATCTCGCTTCAAAACTCCATCGGCTCGGATATTATTATGCAGCTCGACGACGTAATCGCGACAACGTCGCCGGATCACCAACGCATCCAGGAGGCCATGGAGCGGTCGGTACGCTGGCTGGATCGCTGCATCGACGCTCACAAGTACCCCGAACGACAGAACCTGTTTTGTATCATCCAGGGCGGGCTGGATCTGGAACTGCGTAGAAAGTGCTGTGAGGAGATGGTGGCACGCGACACGCCGGGGATCGCCATTGGAGGGCTCTCCGGGGGGGAGGCCAAGGAGTCGTTCTGCGAGGTGTACGTCTGCCCACAATTATTCCCGTAACCGGCTCTAATACAGGATTAGCGTCGGTACCTGCACTGGGCTTCTTCCAGAACAGAAGCCAAGATATGTTATGGGAGTGGTGAGTGCTGTCCTAGAGACGGTTGACTTTTGTTTTAACGCCACCAGGGCTATCCCGAGGACCTCATCGTCGGAGTCGCCTTAGGGGCCGACATGTTTGATTGCGTATGGCCCACTCGCACTGCTGTAAGTTCTCCGATGCACCACAACCGTCATGCCCGCTGATCGTAGGCGATACAGCGCTTCGGGAATGCTGTGGTGTCCACCGGTACTCTCAACCTGCGTCACCACTCCTTCTCCGAGGACTTCCGTCCTGTCGAAGAAGGCTGTACGTGTACCATCTGTCGGCCTCGGGACCAGGGTGGTCTGGGGGTTACACGCGCGTACTTGCACCATCTCACCGCCAAGGAGACCGTGGGCGCTCATCTGTATGATATTTCCCAGTTTTCTTTCTTCGTGTACCTGCTGCGATTGCTAATTGTCAGGCTTACAATCCATAATGTGCACTACTTGCTGGCCCTCATGGCCTCGGCCCGCGAGGCGATTCTGGAAGACCGGTTCCCCGCGTTCCTGCGCCGGTTTTTTGGCAAACTCTACGGGGACAAAGCGAACTTCCCGCAATGGGTCGTTGGAGCCTTGCGTGGAGTAGGGGTTGATCTGATGGAGGATATATAAACAGCCAAACACCTGTAGAACGACAAGTTTTATCATTCAGCGTCTGTGCAATAGTTGGAAGTATACGTACTCGTCCCGATTGGGCAATATCAGCACGTGACCACGTGCCGCGTCGCGCGTCTTTCCCGAACCAAAAACTGCCAAACCATCAACTCTTCCCGCTACTTCTTCTTCACGATCGTGAACTCCCCCAGACAATATGGTCATCACACACGACCCCCCCACCGCCGCCAACGGCAACGCCAGTGATGGCACTACCAACACCAACGGGTTCAGTACCGTCCAGCACAACCCCGCCCATGAAGAACACCAATACATCAACCTCATCCGCACCATCATGGCGGAAGGCGAATATCGCGCGGACCGCACTGGCACCGGAACAAGAGCTATCTTCGCGCCCCCTCAACTGCGCTTCTCACTCTCCAAGCGCAGTGCAGACGGAACTCCCATTCCTGTCCTCCCCCTCCTCACCACCAAGCGCGTCTTCCTCCGCGGGGTAATCGCCGAGCTGCTCTGGTTCATCTCCGGCTGCACGTCCTCGCTGCCCCTGTCGGAGCAGGGCATCAAGATCTGGGACGGCAACGGCAGCCGCGAGTTTCTCGACAAGGTGGGCCTGTCCCACCGCGCTGTCGGGGATCTCGGTCCCGTGTACGGCTTCCAGTGGCGGCATTTCGGCGCGGAGTACGTCGACGCCAACACCGACTACACCGGGAAGGGTGTAGATCAGCTCGCAGACGTCGTGCGCAAGCTGAAGGAGAATCCGTTTGATCGTCGCATTGTCCTCTCCGCCTGGAACCCGGCCGACCTATCCAAGATGGCGCTCCCCCCGTGCCATATGTTCGCCCAGTTTTACGTCTCTTATCCCGACGGCCCCGACAACAAGGGCTACCTGTCGTGCCTGATGTACCAGCGCTCCGTCGACACGGCCCTCGGTCTCCCCTTCAACATCGCCTCCTACGCCCTCCTCACGCACATGCTCGCCCACGCCGCGGACCTGCACCCCGGCACCTTCACCCACACCATGGGCGACACCCACATCTACGTCGACCATCTCGAGCCCCTACGGGAGCAGCTCAACCGGGAGCCGACCGAGTTCCCGGAGCTGCGCATCAAGCGCGACGACCGCGGCAGCGGCGTGATCGACGGGTGGAAGGCCGAGGAATTCGAAGTCCTCAACTACAACCCGCACAAGACGATCAAGATGCAGATGAGCGTGTAAACCTATACAGACAGACATACCGAATGCATGCATAATGAATGAGCGTACATCCATGACAAAAACAACCCGTAACGTAACGCAACGCAATGCAACGCCTAAACGCTATGCCCAAAGCCGAAAAGAACAAGCCCAGCCCATCCACCTATTTCCCCAGCATGACGCCCGCGCCCCGCAGCAACACCAACGTATGCCCCTGCTTCACCTTCCCCTCGCCCACCGTCTCCGAGAACTCCAAGAACTCCCCCGACTCCACATGAAACACCCGCAGGCGCGCCTCCTCGCCCGCCCGATTATTCACATTCTCCACCCGCAGCCTCCGCGCCGCATCGTCCAGCACCCGGCCCACCTTCCACCGCGCATCGAACCAAAAGTCCCCAGCCGGCGGGTCCTTCGCCGTCGCCGTCTCCGCCGTCCCGACAACATGCACATAGAGCCGTTTGTCGACCGGAACGCTCGCGTCGCCCTTGGCCGCCTTCTTCATCGCATTGAGCTGCACCGCCGCGTTGCCCTTCTTCGGCTTTGGCGCCGCCGCCGCCGCCATCCCAGCGCTCTTATCCTTCCCCCACGTGCGCACGCGCGCAAACATCGACCGCAGCGTCTCATTCGGCGAGGCGGTGCCCCCGCCCGGGGCCCGCGCGGCGACGACCTTGGCGCAGTCGTGCTCCTCGCGCAGGCGGTGTTTGAGACAGTACTGGGCGTGGCAGTCGGGGCAGCGCACGCCCGGGTCGGTCAGGGTGTTGATGAGGGTCTTGCAGGTGAGGTGGGCACACTGGTCCGAGTTATAAATGGTAGGTTTTTGCGTGGTCGTCGTCGAGGTGGTGCTGGCGGCGGTGTTTGGGGAGCGGCGACGGGCCCATTCACCGGCGCGAGCGCAACGGTGCGCGGTCTCGGTGCGGTGGTCAAGGCAGAAGGTGCCGCGGCAGGATTCGCAGCGGAAGGGGAGAAAGTCGAGCTGGTGGCAGTATTCAAATTGGCAGTGACGGCCGATCGACTCGAGGTCTTTGTCGGCCATTTGCGTGAAGGTCTCGTTGGAAGCCATTTTGGGGGGTGTATGCAGTATCTATGGGGAGAGAGAATGTACAGGATGGAAAAGGGACGAGAAGGACAGGAGGACGAACCTCCTGGTGGTTGTTGGTAGAGAAGAGTTGGAGATGATGGACGGCACTAGAAGGCGCTGGCAGATGCGGAGGCTGACTCAGCCAGTAGATGACTAATTGCGATCGGAGACGGGGATAAGCGCCGTTGGGCTTAACACCGAACTACACTTATGTGACACATGCATCCATCAGCAATACCTGGGGATGTATACGACATGGCACTGATTTAAGGTGATGACAGTGTATGGCATGGTTGCTCGACGTGGGTTTTGCCTACCTGCATAATGCGGGACATATCTGCATCACATTCATGCTTACTTCCATGAGCTAATTATGCAAAGTGCCGGATGCAGCCCATATACGACCTCGCACACTGTTCTGTTCCTGCAAGGGTCTCAGTGAATGAAGACGCAGAAAAGCCCTTACATTAGTTCATTCACCTCAGCTGTCTATATACGCTCACCGACAAAATCAGGGACGGCAGGCACGGCTGGCCACTTGTGGGTTTTTTTTAGGTTAAGGTTTAATAAGAACCACGCGTCGCTGTCTGCAGGCGAGAAAGCCCCTTCACCGATAACTCTTACGTCTCGCACTCCGGAATCAGTGCTTTTTCTGCATCAAGATGTCCTCTTATCGCATGTTCACAGAGTTAGTCCTATCGCAGCGGCGCGAGCCTTCGTCGCCAGCCAAGGGCACGGTGGCCGTGAGCGGGAGGGACCTGACCATTGCCGATGTCGTGGCAGTCTCGAGACACCTAGAACACGTGGAGCTCACCCCGGCGTCCATCAAAGCCATTGAAGCGTGCAGTAAAGTCATCCCGGAGAAGATAGCCCAGGGAGAAATCATCTACGGCGTCAACACCGGGTTCGGTGGCAGCGCCGACGCAAGATCCAATGACGTGGAAAGGGTCCAGCAGAGTCTAATTAGCCATCTGACGTGCGGAATAGTCTCCAACGGCAAGCAGGAGCTGGCTCTGAACAGCAATGGCCATCCTGGTCAAGCCAACGGGCATCCCCGCCAAAGCAACGGCGAAACATATCACCCCAATGGCACATCGAAAGCATATCACCAACAGCCCCCACGCGCATCGCTACCAAGTTCCCTTCCGCTCAACGACCCGCTGGCCGCTACCTGTATGCCGGAGTCGTGGGCGAGGGCGTCCATGCTTATCCGCCTGAACTCCCTAGCCGGTGGTGCATCGGGCATCCGAATCGACATCGCAGAATCTCTGATGAACCTCCTGAACAAGGACGTCGTGCCGCGCATCCCTGTCCGTGGGAGCATCTCGGCCTCGGGGGACCTTAGCTCGCTGGCGTGGATCGGCGCCCTGATGCAAGGCAAGACAACTGCTACGGCCTTCAGCGGTCCACGAGACATCGAGGGGGCTAGAAGAGTAACGAGGGCCGACGTCGCCCTGTCGGAAGCCGGCATTGCACCCATCAGCCTGCACGCCAAGGAGGGCCTCGCCATCGTCAACGGCACGGCCGTGTCGGCAGGGGTGGCGGCTCTCGCGGCATACGAGTCTATCAACCTCGCGGCGCTGTCGCAGGTGCTGACCGCCATGAGCGTGGAGGCATTACGGGGCAGCGACGAGAGCTTCGAGCCATTCATCGCCAGGGTTCGACCACACCCTGGGCAGGTGGACAGCGCGCGGAACATCAAGGCGTTCCTGACCGGGTCACAGCTGCTCAACCGACACGACAGCCGGAACGTGGCGACGCTGCGTCAGGATCGCTACTCGCTGCGCACCGCCTGCCAGTGGATCGGTCCTGTGCTGGAAGACTTTGGCCTGGCGTACGACCAGCTGACGGTCGAGCTTAACTCGGTGACAGACAACCCGCTAATCGACGTGGACGCAGGCCGTGTGTTCCACGGAGGCAACTTTCAGGCGCGCGCCGTCACGTCGGCGGTCGAGAAGCTGCGTCAGGGCCTGCAGAGTATCGGCCGCATGCTCTTCACTCAGTGCACCGAGATGATCAACCCAGCTACCAGCTGGGGCCTACCGCCCAATCTGTGCTCCGACGACGCCAATGACTCGTTCCTGTTCAAAGGGCTTGATGTTGTCGTTGCTGGCTTGACTTCGGAGCTGGGCTTCCTGGCCAATCCAGTCGGGTCGCACGTCCAGACGGCCGAGATGGGCAATCAGGCCCTCAATTCCCTGGCGCTCGTGTCGGCGCGGTACACTCTGGAGGCGGTGGACGTGCTGACCCAGATCGCGGCTGCGCATCTTCTCGTGCTGTGTCAAGCGCTCGACCTGCGCACTATAGAAATCGAGGGACGTAACGACGCCCCGCCTGATGCGACTCCGTACATTGGCCAGGCCTCGCGGCGCATGTACCGCTTCATTCGAAAGGATCTCGGCGTCCCGTTCTTGGGCGAGGCGCACCTGGCTTCAAGTGAGGCCGCAACGCTGGATGGCGTCACGCCGAGCATAGGGCTTTACAACACGCGAGTCTACGAGTCCATAAGGTCGGGGCGCTTATACGATGTCGTACTAGAGTCTCTTCGGGAAGTGGAAGCGCAGCGAGACACGCTTGGAAAACGCGTCTAGATCATTCTTTCCTATCTTCATATTACTGAGTGGTATTGGCACGCGAAGCCTGAGGGACGGGCATTATTTGTATGTACAAACTTATAGACATATTTATCCAGGAATTCACTGGACTGCGAATCACCTCAACATGAATGTAAAAATCGCCCAGTTACATTCTTGTACAGAAATCTAGGTTATCCTACAGATCATACACTATATCGCTGTTACGAGCCTTGGTTGCTGCAGTTGAAGAGACTTGTGCACATGGTTAAATACCTACAATTTCCTATTGGGGCAAACCTGACAAGCACTGGAAAGGAATGGTCTCAATGCCTTGGGGATTTCTGCTGCTAACTACTCGTTATACCTTGGCATGCTCTATATTCAAGTGCACTGATGCTTTACGGTATTTCAATGCATATATATTATACCTGTATAGATAGACGCTTTGACCTAGCTAATTAGTAACATTTTATAGATACATATCACTTATATATATAATATTCTTATTCGGGGAATTGTCTATCTGTAATAGATAAGGTGGTTTTATCGTTTAGTTTTGTATCTACATAGTTCTTTCTCTATTAATGCCTAGTTCTTCCAGTACCTGGCTGGACATAGAAGCTATAGAATTATTTATAGGGCTATTATTAATGACCCTAGGATCGATAAGTTATTGTTATTTATATGAATTTCTATAGGGTTTAACTTATAGTAGTATGCGACTTTTCCACCACGTAATATATTATAGGGAGCTAAGTAAACTATTTCTATTTGATAACTAACCTATATCTAGTGGCTATTCTTATGGTATATAGGAATGCCAGAGTACACAGTTATGGAATTATTTATACCTTATTTATGATATATCATCTCCTGAAGTATCTAATATTAGATTTTATATTTGTAGTTACGGAGCACCAAATCTCTCACCAGAAATACTGCTACTATAATAAATTCTCCGCTTATAGCGTAGATGAGGAAGACATGCTAGAGTAGGAGATAAATATAGGACCTCTGTGTCTTCTGCTAGAAATTCCAAATGGCATCACTGCATCCCCCCGGATTAGGTAAAAAAGGATTGAACAGCCCTATGTTAGTGTATTTAGGCTCTATTACTTCTTTCATTATGAAACTAATAGATAGTATATCATACTGCTCCAATGTTGGATCTCCTTGGAGAAGCTAAGGCCCAATGTTAGCTGCAGAGATGTGTTGCCAGCGCAACGAAATGTGATGGGTCTATGGGTGTTGTATTCAATGCATACCAATTTTGACAGTGCCCTGTCTATCTAAGAAATGTTTTCGCAGTAGATACTTCCATTATAGCTGACATTCAGCTCTTGGTATATATATCGAAGTCCATATAAGATCTGTTGCATGTCATGCAAAAGCACTTAGCAGCAAAATTCTCACACGAAGACGAAAGTGGCTGATAATGCTTCACCTCTTTGCAAATAAATGATATGTGGCTTTCTTCGAGCTTCACACTAGAAGCCGGATCTCGCAATAAAACTTCCATTAATTTCTGAACAAAATGGAAAACATCGTCAACTAGGAATGCATCCAGGAAATTGACAATATTGTGTACATGACGATTGCAAGGCATAAGTACTATTTGCTCGACCATAGCTCAGCGTATTTCACATTTTTCAAGCTCTAATCCCCCCAATGTTACTAGTTCGGCTGCTTCACCATGCATTAACCCTGCAACGGTTGCTGTCCCAACAAAGACGAAGTGGTCAATGTTTGGCCGTAGAACAACAGGGGTGCCACAACCGTCCAAGTTGTACACACAATCGCCTGGTCTAACGCTAGCTGGTATAATGCCTAAGTAAGCATCATTTATTTCGAAGAAACGCCAACTTCCTTGAAAGTCATTGAAACAGCCATTCAGAGTCTCTTTGAAATTAGATAGCAGTCCATCCGGATCTTCCTGGAATATATTGTGAAGAGTTCCTTTGAGCCCTAAGGCTTCCAAGTCTAGATCAGCACCTTCCCAAAAGAAATGCAGGAACCAATTCTCAAACCAATTTGGAGAAATTTCAACCTCAAGCGGAATAAGTGGTCTAGCCCTGTGTGCCCATTTCAGGAATGCGAGACTGAAAAGTATAGCAGTTCGATCGATTCTCGTCGACCAGTCATGCGGTCTTATCAGCTGGACAAAAGCTTGTAGAGGTGTAATCCCGGATATGTACTTATTACGTCGGCGCAAAAAGTCTGCAATATAATTCACAATCGGCAAGTAGTAAGCATCTCCCAGTTCTCCAAACACTGGTGTCGACGTTACAAGACCTATTCGAAACCCGGAGACGAATAAGCTTTGGTTTTTCACATAGGCATAAGTTGTATCGTCGAAGATAGTGATGTTGCTGTCGGCTAAGCCGCCAGGTTTAGTTGTCTTTGTGTACTTCCCCAACTGTGGAAAATTGGGTGCCCAGGACGAATAATCTGACAGACTACTCTCGTCTGCCTTGGAACTTGAGAAGCCAATCCCTGCCATGGAGAGAAATGCGAGTGGAGAAAAGCCGCTGCTGCTTCTTGGTATCTGTCGATAATGTTCAAGCCATTTCTCAGCGTATTCGCGGTAGACGTCCCAAACAGTCTTCGTAACACTGT
Organism: Aspergillus ambiguus; assembly: GCF_047715705.1. Lineage (NCBI taxonomy): Eukaryota > Fungi > Ascomycota > Eurotiomycetes > Eurotiales > Aspergillaceae > Aspergillus > Aspergillus ambiguus. The sequence continues at coordinate 404,254 of NW_027395533.1, read as the reverse complement.
ATTCGGGGATGATGGGAAGCTTAGATAAACCAAGCAGCCCATACACGTAGTCCTTGTGATCAGTAGCGACGAGTCGCTGGCCGGCAATTAAGGAAATCTCCCAGCCACCAAAAGTCTCTGGCATATCCCCGGTGTTGGTGTGCAAGTGTTCTTTTCTCCGAGCTCTCCTGATCTGTTCGAAAGTTTGGAGGTCCCTAAATGCCCATGCCATCTGTTCCCACGCGTGACGATCTAACCAAATAGGTTTTTGGACGCGTCCTTCACGAAGCCGTTCGATGAATTCTTGAGCAAAGCACGTTGTAAGATCGAAATCTTCCCAGGGAAGCCAGCCATTCCGCGTCGTAAATAACAAGTGGCGAGCGAGAGCCACCTCTTGGAAAATCCACACCCGCCGCCAGTACGAATGTTGGAAGAAGCGCATAATATCGCTCCAGACTGAAGGAATATCGTTTGTTTCTAGTGACCCAGGTAACTCCGTCCAAAAGGATGGGTATCTTTGCAGCCAGTTGAAGGTGAAGAAAGCGTCGTTGTTGTCGCCTATATTGCATTGTCTGATCTCTGACGCAATACTCCTTGTCGCACGTAGCCCGGACGTTACATCCTGGCCTTCTTCCTGGACCCAGGCCACAACAAGTTCCGCCATCCCGTAGATAGTGCCCATAAGGGACACTTGTGCCGTACGATCTTGCTTGCAGGTCTGATTGATGCAAAGGCTATCAGCCCAGAACCTAAACTCCGGAACACGCTTGCCTCTTTTGCTGCTGTCGCCGCGCCCGCTACCGCCACATGTTTGCCACCTTGCGTATATGTCGCGTATGCTCTTCAGAGCGGCCCCAAGGTTGACTGTCACCCGAACAATGTTAGGATTATCACTACCATTATCAACAACAGCGTCATCAGCGGCAGCGGGGGAAACGAGGACTTCAGTCGTTTTATTAGGATCTCCCCAGATATAAGAGAGCGCGCAAAAAGACGGTTTCTTCTCAAGGGAAACAGTATGCAGTCTGCATTGTAGTAGTCCTGGCTTTCTATCAAGTTCGTCTCCCTGCGTAATCTCGAGTAACCGTATCTCGGTAGGCTCTAGCCGGGAGTAAAGTGGTGTCTGGTGCTCCATTACAGCAGGACCTCTCTACCATATACACTCGTTGCTTGTCGTAAAATTTGTCGAATATGATACGAATTGTGAGATTCAGTTTCCGACCTGTCAGCGGCAGGTGGTGCAACGTCCCTGATATTTATGCTTGAACACAACTGAACTCCGAAGAGAGTTGGAGCAGCGATTATGAATACGAAGACCTTGCAGGGCCGTACAGACTCTGGCCCTGCAGGCTAAGGAGTAGCCGAACATTGCACAATACTAGGATGCCGATAGCTACAAATAGGGATATACAAAGACGACTGCGATTCAGATGAGATTGAGGGGATTGGTTGACCGCTGCTGATACCTCTCACAATTACATCTAAGCTAGTCAGTCATACGTGTCACCAGTAATCGGTCCCCATGCTACCCCCACTCGAAGAATAGGAAAAGAAAAAGGAAACGCAGAAAGGATCGGCACGTCCTTCTATCAGCTTTCCCAAAATGTTTGCGTTGCATCAACTGCTACAGCATTCCGCCACTAGTGATTCTTTGTACGCAACTGCCTGTATAATCATCACACCGCTACAGATGCTTGGTCCCAGCTCCCCGACGATACGAGGCCCGAGAATAGCGGTTATTTATAACAGATAGAATAGGCGTTGAGATATATAACTATAAATATTACTAAGTCGGCAGATAAGAAGAACAAAGCTGTTCTATTAAGGCTCTTAGTTGAACGTAGTTCAAAAAAAGCTGAGTGTGGTTTAGGCCCTTCAGTTACAGCACCAACACGGGTTCCTTATATGATGGGCGCGATAGGGGTCGGGCAATTACGAACCTGCTCGGCTAAATGAACGCGCAACAGGACGGTATCAGTAACACAGTCATTACCAAGATTGCTGAATTCAGCACTACCAGCTTTTGCGAGATTTCTAGCGGGCATGAAACCAGACGCAGACAACCGTTGCCCGTCTTATCTGCGAACCCGCCATAGTGGCTCCACAAAGCCAGCTAGATGTCAAGTACCAGCCAGAGAAAGGAACGGGGTCGAACCACTCTGACCAAAGTGGCACTTTAAGAACTGTGCTAGATTTTGAAGAGTCGTGAGGTAGGTTTCGCAGCTGTGGGACAAGGGGGTCGCCAGGCAGGGAACGCAGGTATACTACGTGGTCGACCTCCACGATTAACCGGCGTGTTCTCGCTAACAAATACGTAGGTCTAGGTGAACTGTATGTGCAAAGATCGAAACAAGAATTTCTGCTTTTACCCAAATGCTCCAGGTAGGCTTGCGCTTTCGCGTATTCCTTTTAGCGATCCAATCGCCACAGCGCCCAAGAGGCGCTAAATCCTAGAGTGTTGTTCTCGATCCTTGTATAGTTCCTACTGGATGCCGGCCTATCTAGTTGTTCTTATATAGGTCACTAGCCTATGTAGTAGTTTCTATATAGGTTCCCGGATGTTGGTTCCTACGTGGGATGTTAATGGGCTGCCCTTAGGTTCTAGTTGAAGCCAAAAAAAAAAAAAAAAAAAAAAAAAAAAAAAAAAAAAAAAGGGACTTTGGAACTAAGTATTCCTAGATGTTACTTGGCCATCGAGCCATCTCAGGAAAGATTCTTCTGACTCTTCATCCGCGTAGACTGCCTTTAGACTGGCAAAGATTGCCACTGTGGGAATCGAAGATAATAACAATAACACAGATCGGAATGCATATGCGGATGTTCACTTTCGTACCTACATGTTCACTTGATGCTTATCAATACCACCCCATCGCAGAAAGTATGGAACAAGGGTTCATTACCGCACAACATTTTTGGGGAACGCTAACTCAATCATGCCAATAAGTGCGACTGGACTCTTCTATTAGAGCTCCTTTTTTGATACTGTATAATATATGCATCTTGGCTGCAGTAGTTACCTAGTAAGTATCAGGGAATATCCCCTAAATCCAAATAATACAGCCCCACAACTTGGACTTATACAACCTTCTTCGAGAAAGAATAGCAATTCCATTTGCGAAGTTCTTCGGACTAACCCTCTTTGGAAAATAAAATTAACATTAACACAGACCTTCAGATGTTCGTGGTCGAGTACTATATTTCTAAATGACTAGAAATAGTGTGGATTATATGGGTTAATCCGCGCGGGTTCGGGGGAGGCAAATCCGCACCAAACTCTCCGATACTGCGTCCCATGCTACGAACCATTTGACTCTATCTGCGATTAGGAATAAATAATACACACCACCAGAATGTGACGGAGCTAACTTTGGTTGAAGCTTGATGTACGCACTGACCAGTCATTACTCCTGCACCGACTTTATAACCAGGGCCAAGTTCAGGACAAAAGTGGCACCTACTCTACATTCCGTCCGGCAGGAGTTGGAATCGAGTATGTTGATTTACACGTCTACCTCATGGGGTGTACATAGGTGCAGATTTACACCCACTGCTTGTTTCCAAGATGCGAGACAAACGCACCGCCGAACCCACCCTCGATACTAGCCTTCTCCCAGGTCGACCTGACATGTCGGACGGACTCTTCCGGAGTGATTGGGCCCTTAAAGTGAGGTGCATAAGCTACGAGTTTACCCATAAGCCCTGCCAAGCCCTGAATCTCTTCGGGGGTAGCTATGTGTATACATTAATCAGATGTCGAAATGTGCCATTCTCCATACGTACCATCCGCGTAGCGGTCCACCTCCACCAACCCCGGGCTAATACTCATGAAGAGCACACCGTCTTTCTTGTACTGTGCGTTAAACTTAGCCACAATGACGTTCATGGCCGCCTTGGAGGCGGCGTATAGAGCCCCAATTTCAATCTCATAGTCGTTGGTCAAGTCGAGGTCAGCCACACCAGTAGAAATGGTAATGACCTTTTTGGCCGTGCCCTTTAGAATAAGCGGGAGGAATAGTTAAAGAGATGGATATTTCCGACGACATTGGTTTGCCATAGCTGCGAAGAAACAGCCTCGACCTCCTCGACCTTGTCGCTCCTATTAAACATATAGCGTTAGCCCAAGGACTGGCCCGCAGTAGCCAAGGCAGACCTACAATGCGCCGATTGGCCCATAAGTGTCTAACATGGGCACCAGAGCTCCGTTGGCCACCAGATAGTCGATACCATGCTCGCCAACGATCTCGGTCGTGTCGGCAGCGGCCTGCTTCAGGGTGGCATATTTAGTGAGGTCTGCGTAGACGATGTGGATATTGGGACGGTCCCCGAGCTCCGTCGCTATCTTCTTCTCGGTCCCAGCTTTATCCCGCACTAGACCGACGATCAGGTTGTTTTGGTCTTCCGAGATCTGCCTGAGGAACTCGAACTAGACTTCTGGATTAGTAAAGATGGCCCGTCACACGATCGAAGGACTCACCCCGATTCCCCTGGACACTCCGGTGATAACGTAAACAGGCATGATAAGTGAATAAGCAGTGATTCGAGTTGGATGAATAGTATGCGTGGGATGCAATGAGAAACTCTTTATAGTTCGATTGGTTCGGCGATATCTATCATATTCCAGGTGATTAATAATGCTACTTGATTCACAATAGAATGGGATCGAAGGAGATCCGTAAGCCTAGACGCCACCGGATGGAGGTTCCCCTTGACGTAAGACACACAGTATATGCTACAGATACGATCGAGTGGACTGATCTAGGAGACACTTGGCAATCTTTCCATTGAATAAGTCTTCCACCAGTCAGAATGAAAACACCAAAGTAATGGGTGTTAAAGAATGGGTTGGGTGTGGTGGAGGGGGTAACGGAACGTGGCTTCGACTAGTCAGGACCCGCACCTCCAAGTTAGTTAGGACGCTCAGCAGCGTAAGCACTTGGACCATAGCGATCCTCTACAACTGGATATGAGTCCCAAGCGGATCTTTAGGATTGCAAGCACATCAACACGGATCTTCTAACCTACGAAGATGGGGTGTTTATTGATAATCGCGCATCATACCAGGGTAATCGGAACCGCCTTATAATGATTTTGATTTGGAAACTCCAACACTACTAGGGGTCCTCTTTTTGACCACTTAACCGCTTCATAGAGTTTAACGAGGCTGTTCTGAACAGGATCCATCTGGAGATCAAAGATCTAGATTGAACGAAGGATGCGCGGCAGAACATCTGAAAAAAAAAAAAAGCTTCCTTTCAGAGACTTGTACCTCTCAAAAGCACGCTATGCTGGAAATGAGCGAGCTCGAGTATCTGGCATCGATAAAATTGAACAGCCCAGTTCAGCAAGCGATCTTTCCGTTATTTCCATTCTTCGTGTCGATAAAATCCATACTAACCAGCTGATCTCACTGCTTCCTGTGTCTCCTCTAGAATGTGGAACAAACTGGCTTGTTCCAACTTTCCTACAAACAATCACCCACCATTCTACTTGTCTAGACTCGGAAAAGTTCGTGTGGTGTCATAGCCACCTACAGATATCTACCAGTCACAGTAATGAATATGGATGTAGAGAATCTCTTTACTACACCGCTGGCCTATGATATGTACACCCTTCCCCATCACCTGTCATTCCTGACAAATCCGGCCACTACGGTTGAGTAACAGACGATAAAGAAATTCCATAATCGTATACCATGATTGGTGGGAAGTATCGGCACATACAGCCCTACAGATTATTTAAATAAAGTTTAAATTTAGGAGGTTCGGTTTCCCGACATGGACACTCCTGGACAGGTATCAGATTGGTTGTTACCAACCACGTCTGACGCCGTCACCTTATTGAATGTGCCACTCTGCGGACGATTAGGGCAGATGATCAGTCGCTCTTTACAGTTCAAAGTTCTATGGACTAGGCTTCTCTCGACTATATTAGATCAACACCAGAAAGTCTACCAATATGACGAATTTGTTGGGTCATTGTTCAGGACCGCGATTGAACTAAGTTTTTCAAACTAAGATAAAAAGATAATATTCCCTAGGCTTGCGCCTTGATATTTCTAGATGCAATCGATATTTTCGATACAGAACACGACCACGATGAATGCTACTCGGAACCTTCACGTTGAATTCTGCGGTCAAGATACCTACTTGGTGGGCGATTGCATGAATCCAAATAGCCCAGGCCGCTGGAATCCAAGCCGTCTGCGTCTTGACAGCTGTCTGGGAGACAAGAGAGGTCTGCTATTTCTACATTGTCGTCGGATTATTTTCTGACAATGTGGTAGGAAATTTCCAATGGGGTGGCCACGATTTCACTGAAGATGCTAGGGACATCAGATTTAACCCTCATGAGGGTGGAAGTGATGTGCCTGTCTTGCGAGCTGAGCTGCGAGACGACGCAAACAATTATCACGAAGAGGACGTTAATTTAGCTGAAAGGATCAATAATTATCATGGGAATTTGGAGTTTCACTAACTGGGTAAGTCTTGTAGTTACAAGTGTACGATCTTTTAGAATGTCTAATTTATAACTTCTAGATTTGGCCCTCAACATGCACCCTGGAAACCATATGTTCTGGAACGCCCTAGTTTGAAGGTCTTGATTTCTACCGTTGTTTAAGTGTTGTGAAACGGCGAAAAGTAACATAAGTATGCATCAATTGATTTATCTCCTCGCTTGTATAAAGTAGTCAGTAGAGGCGAAACTGGTAATAAGAGAATAGTATAACTATCAGGCATAGGGAAAGAAAAGATATTATTCCTCTTTAATCAATATGGTCTGACGCAATCAATCGTGAGAATAGGAATATAGCAGAGTACGAGAGAATCTGGCTCGGGATATGAAGAGAAGTACCTTGACTCTCACCAACGAACACCATTGTGATGAGCTGTAGAAAATGGCCATGATACAGTATTGAATATCCTATGCCAGAAGGATGGAAAAATTATATTGAGCATACTTCTTTAGACTATATACCTCTATCCGTAAGACAAATTTCATTAAACGTGGGAGTGGATGCGCCGAGACACCATCGAAAAACCTAGGCAAGTAGAATTCACAGTGTCATTCGCGCCTTTCTTGGGAGCATAAGGCTGGATTGGGTTGGACTCTAGTTCCATACAAGAGTATTTACATGGAAGGCGACAAACAATGATTGCAAACTATACTTTACGGAGTTTACTGTGCATGATAAAGGTGTTTTAATCATGCGAGAATGTGAGTCAAAGGTTCGATTACATCGATGTGCGAACTCTCTTCCATTCTTCTCTTCTGGACTCTAAAGCCCAGCTATTGACTTGTTTCATAGGCACCCCAACAGGACAAGCTGAACAAACCCTGACTACCATGTGCAGGCTCCGCTCGTCATGCCAAAATAGGTGGTATGAGCATCATTCACACCCTGTCCTCCCTGGGCCTCACAGCACTGGACCTTATTCCCAGTGCAGATAAACGTGTTCTGAGAGCTAGACGGATCAACACTCCAGAACTCAACACCGCCATGGACATATCCCTGGGAAGCCGGGGGCAGGTTTGGGATCCCATCATCGGCATGAGTAACGCGGAAGTAATGGGTTGTGTTCGCGCTTCCCACTTTAAAACCATCATTCATAAACGAAGCGAAGGCTTGGTTGCCGCTTCGTGGCTCGCCAAATGTGTACAATCTAACATTATCGTACTCAGTGGACAGCTGGGCGGCAGTAATGGTTGCCATCGACGCCCCCAGACTGAATTATGTGTGTAGCTCAAGTCAGCAAAGAACATACAATAGATGACAAGACGACAAATGTTCTGAACATGGAGACGGGCGGGAGTTCATACCTATGACCGGTGACCGTCAGTGCATACTCCGGATACTGGCTGGTCTGTTGTTTAACCAGTGACTGGACTTGATCTTGGACAGAAGTCCATCCGATATAGTATCCGCCATGCACCTCACAGCCGTTGCATTTAGGAAGTGTGCTAAGAGGGGTGAGAGTATAGTTGGTATCGAGCTGCATATTTGTATCACTACCAGTACCACGAAAGACTGTGATGATTTCTCGACGGCTGTCGTCGCGGAGAACCCATCCGTTAATATCCGTTTCGGCATTGTATATCTTCTCCACCTGGGCTATGGTCGTTGGAATGTTGCACAAGTCTGCATAGGCCGCTTGGGAGATGGTGGCCATCTCAACCAGACGGTTGTAGAGATTCTCAGGGACTCCCTTGGTCACGATGGCAAGACTTTGTCCTGCAGCCGCAGCAAATGCGAGAGCGTATTTTCCGGAGAAACACTTCATGTCGAAAGACTGTGCCTAGGTCTTTTGGATAGACAATAGTTTAACGAAAGGGAATTCGGATTCTCTTGCCTGGGTGTCTCTCGGGGCCCCTCTCTCTTAAAAAAAGACTGGGACAGCAACTTTAGCATAAATAAAATAAATGGACGATGATCATACTTTATTAGGGTCATTAATTTTCCTACATCATCTTCAAATACTATCAAACTGCTACGGCCCTTTCGTATACTCGGCCGGCACATTGCAAGCTCTAGCCGAGACATGTAACAATAGCTTGTTTCAAGGGACGAACGCGAGATATGGAGACAACCAGAGGGTCTGCCCTACGTCCATCCCCTATTCGCCCTACAGCTGAGAGCCTATCTCAGGGCTAGTGTCCGTTTCAAACATGGATGTTCCAACTACTCTTCACGTTCCCCCGCAAATTCCTCCGAGGTACGTCCGAGTCGGAGACATCCCTAAAGAAGCTCTCGGCAAGTACAACAGCCGATATCAAGATGATCTTCAGTCATACAGAAATTCTTTAAAACTAGTATGTTTAAAATTAATGAAACGTGTATATAATAACGGTGTATCGATCTACAATCCGTCAACCCATATAGCATCACAAGACTCACGGGTATATCATTCAGCCTCAAAAGACGGTTCTACAACTCCACTTTTGCCCCGAGATACGACTGTAGTAGTCTATTGGCAAACCACAACCTAAGCCGTCATATTTCACACAATCATATTACTCGCCTTACCTACCACCAAAACTGTCGACACCTTTAGCAGTGTAATAATCATTTTTATTTGTCACCTATACTCCGTAAGCAAGCATAATGCTCTGAGTTATGGCAGATTAAGGCCTACGCGCATTCTAGAAAGGAAATTGTCCGGCGGGCGATTGTTTTTGGCTAATATATAATACATCGCTGTTTAGGGCATTTTTGATAAGGTCAGTGCGCTAGACCTTGCATGCCGCTAGCAACTAATGATGAGATTAGAATTCCTGGAGATCAAACGACAATCCGTTACTGTTTGATCGCAATTTTCAGTCCAGGCTTGCCTACAACGCCATCATTGTGGACTCACGAGTGTCGCATGTACCCGCTTTGTGTTTCAAGAGGAGACCCTTTTCTCTCGAGGAAATGATGGACGTAGAAGGATCTCCTGCGAGAGATATCAGGACTAGTGACACAGCCCTCGTTCAGCCAAAAGGCAGAGAAATTTTTATTCAAATTATCGGGGCCAATTTCGCTAACACCAACATGCCGACAACTTGTTCCATAAGTATTGACTGTCGGGAGAATTGACCCGGCCTCTCCACAACCAGTGGCCCGGCCTATCAGTGTGCCTCCACATAACGCTTCTACTTGGTAGTGAGCGTCGCCCACATGCAATTTACACGCCTAGAAGACTCGAACGAAATATACCCGTTGTAAAACTAGACCAAAATATTTTAAAGATAACCGGTACTGACTGAAAAATTTGGTTGTTCAGTCAGTATTGTCGACCAGGTTCTTGATAGAAGACGAATTTCCATGGTTCCCGTCATTCGAAGATATCTATTAATATTACCAACAAGGAGTTTTTGGAACATCCTCAGGCTGTTTTATCTATGTGTTGCAGCAGCATTTGGATCTTATTTCTCATACGTAATTCTAAGCCAGTGGAAATATAAATGCACCAGACTTATCTTACCCTATTAGACCCCCAGTATAGAGTCGGTCAGTCTATAACTATAGACTTTATAATTGTTTAAAACAGCACCGCAGTGCATAGTTAATACTGAAGTAATTGTAATCTGTTATTGCCATTACTCAATTTTCAATTGTACTTCGGTATTATAATTTATACCACCGGGCAATTTATTTTAGATGATTTCGTTTAAAACATGAGACACTGTTAACCGTCGAAGAATTCACCGGTCTTGCTACTAAGTGAGCCGGAAGCATGTGTATTACCAATCCAAGCAGCGTATAGTACCTCCAGCCGCCGCCGTACTCTACATATTCATTGCTGGGCTAGGTGCGTTGCTGCTTGGGCACCCCCTGTCGTCATCCAAAAGATCTCCGGGGTGAACCAAAACAGGAGCAATAGCAAACAAGCTCCCAGTATGGCAAAAATCCAGAATATTTAGGTCTGTGTTATTTTAGGCCGAGTAAACGGTTTATACTAACCTTAACCAGAGCAACGAACAAACCCATTGCCATGCGCACCCTAAATCTGTCAGTATTCCATAAGAACCTACGACGGATCACTCACTGTATGGGTCATCAGTCCACAATAGACCGCCTGTTTTCTCCCCTTCCGTTTGATGACAATTCTGTCCGGCCCCGGCTGGCCGCCGGTGAAAATGCCATTGGCAAAGATGGGAAACTCATAGAGCGTACCCTGCGGTTTATGCTGGGGCGTATTATCTGTGCAGCCGTTTAGGAAGGCCAGATGGTCTGGTTCATTGCGAAACTCATGAGGGTATTCCACGCCGGCGGGGTTCTTTGGGCCTGGAGTATGTTAGTTGGTACCGTAATAGCTGGCTATCTGTCCTACGTTTCTTCTCCGGTTTAAGAAGATAGTCCAGTGTCTTGTCTGAAGACTTGTCGATTTGTTTGGCTTTGATTGTGGTGTCTGTATGGGGTTAGGTTGCCCTCTAGGTGTATATCAACAACCTCGCAAGATGTTACTCACTCCCGCATCTCACATCGTTCAACGCGCTTCCGTCGATGCCCTCCAGTGCATCAATACTATCCAAAGTTGGGATTGGTTCAGCTATAACTGAGAATGCGACTGCAATAACCCGAAATATGAACGGTCTCATAGTGGCCACAGCTATTGAGAGCGATAAGTATGCAAGATGTATATGATCTGGTAGATATAGTAGAGAACAGGAACAACCAGAAGAGACACCCTTCTTATATCCTCCAAGCTAACAGTCTATACATAGTATCGACTTGAAGTCACCCGATATCTTGTACTACGCAGCTCATTCTATCCCATAATACGAGGATAAATCACGCAGCTATCATCCAACCAGAGCGTATACGTATGTGAACAACTAGACCAGTTACACAATGCATGCACTGTCAGGATCATGACAAGTTCCAATAATTACCTTTGTCTCTGCCCACTCACAGCTCCTCTGATAAAGAAACAATCCCAGAAAACAGATGCCTAACCCCAGCTGGTTGTCATAAAGCCACCCCTCAACCGTCAGCCGTCACCACATCGCAAACACCGCCGCACGCCGCAACGTACCACCATGGCTACCCACTGGACCTGGATCGCGCACTCCAAACAAGACCATCTCCTCGACGACACCACTCTCGACACCCTAGGCGCATACCTTGACGAGACAGTGGCGCTCGACGAAGCCGTCCACCAACTGACTCAGCGCCAGCCGCAGTCCCCGCACCGGACCCCTCTCACCGTCAGTACGCTCTGGGGAGCAATGCTCTCGCTGGCGAATGATGAGCCCGCCACGCACAAAGCGCTCCTCGAACTGATAAAAATGCTCCTTGCGTCGCAGGCTGCTGGTATGGGTGCGGACGTGGGGACCACAGACGCCCAGACAGACGAGATCGGGTACACCTGGCGAGACGTCCATGATTGTATGTCCCCATGTTGGCTTGGGTGGCTGCCACTTATGTCGTCCAGATCTATGGGCTGAACATGCCAAAATGCAGGATGCGTCGGATCGGATCTCCCGCCAGTGGATCAACTTTCATGCCTTCAGTGCGGGCTGTGTCCGGGACGCAATCCTGACGGATCTCTCTGTCATCTTTGTCTTGATGAAAGATGCGCTCGAGACGCAGGTTGACGCAAGTAACGCGGTATTGGTTAGCGTTGATGTAGTGGCTGCGTCGCAGTACTTGCTCACCGCGGGAAGGGTAATCTTGCAGCATATTCAGAGTCCTGATGGGACTAGTTTAATGCGGCAGGATTCTGGCGGCGAGTTGTGGAATGGATCGGCAGATGTGCTAGGTCGATGGAAGTTCTGGAAAAACCGCTTCGAAGTGCTGCACACGGCAGAAACGCTCTCCGAAGAGGCGAGGGAGACTGCGTGGAAGGCTGCGATAGCAATGGGGAAGGTCGAACGGCAGGGTACGAGACGATGATGGTCTGTTCTTCAGATAACTATATTCTTATATGGCTGTACTAACTGTACTTCTAGAGTCTGGAAACTCGCTACGTTACTGCGCAACTGAAGTAGTTCGTGATAAAGACAGAGAACCGCCGTAAATTTTAGAAAGTACATGAGATAACGATCACGAGCCACTAATTGTAAAATGTTTTTTAGGCTCCTCCCATCTGTAATTGTTTTGGTTGAATTAGGAACAGGTCACAGAGAGGTAGAGGGTTAAGCTTAGGAAAACGGAGCACCTCTTCTTGGAAAAGAACTGAATCTGCGGGAATGATCTCTAGGGAAGGATGAGATGGGCGATAGGAGCAGAAGACATAACTCAAGCGAGAGAATTATTCTGACACAAGACAGGCTTGTTTTCTAGCCTTGAGAATTGCCGCAGTCCGTGTTTTGGCTTTGGTGCTTTGGTGGCTTTTCTTTGAAATCTTTAGTACGTATATTCGTTAAATGCATTCGTAAAAGAAGTCCGAGGTCAACCAACTATCCAGCTAATATCACCTGTACCGAATTCTAGATCATTAGGTCAAGCATATCTATTAGAATACATGCCTGTCGTACCACATACGACCATAGGGTGTGGAGAACAGGGCTTCCCGTCCGCTCAGCCGTACTTAAGCCACACGCCGGCCGGTTAGTAGTTGGGTGGGTGACCACCAGCGAATCCCGGCTGTTGTAGGTTTTTTTTTTTGTTTTCTTCCTACTATTTTTTAAATAGTTATCGCGCAGGAGATATTGAATGTAACTGGAAAACCCCATAATCCTCCATATGGACTGGGAAAAGTCCATGTGAATATTCATTTAGCAACTTCCAGTCCATTAATATTGAAAGGACCAACGTGCTGTGAAATTTCAGAGCTTCCTAATGTTCCTTGCGAGTGGACCATTTCGCCCCTCAGTTATTTCAAAAGATACCTTTTGTCCTTCTTCGAGGCTTCGCTCCACATCGTCTCCTTGGATTTCCCTAAAGTATACAAATACATCCTCTTCTCCCGGCAAACTTATAAAGCCGATCCCTTGAGTAGTGTCGAACCACTTCACGGTTCCTGTTTTCGTAGCAGACATGAGGTTTAACTAGTACAGAGAATGGTCAATGGAGTAGTCCTGCAAGCCTTTGAGAATGTTGAAAGGTACGTACGGTTTCAGGGTAGCAGGAAGATGTTCCTGAGAGGGGGCTTGTTGGGAAAGAGTGGATCTCTCTTATAAAAAGGCGAAGCAGGTGGAGAAAAAGATAGAGCAGGTAGGGGTCTATAATTATGTACAGATACCCGGCAACGTCCTTCGTATCAAATACCGCGAATTGGATCTGGGCTAACTGTAGGGACGATGACTGCTATATATTAAGATCATGCGGGGTTTTAAATGTTTAATAATAACGTAAGGAGATCGCCTTGCATAAAAGACGGAATCATCAGTAAGGGCTGAACATCTTAGACAAGATGCGGTATACGGAGTACAACAAAATATAGCTTTAATACAGCTTAGCGCTGTTAGTAATGCCAAAATGGAAGGTTTTCTAAGATGCATCATTCTCCTAGGTATACATCCTCACCGCATTTTTACGGTGACATACATTTACCGGCACGGTATATACTCTAATACGGATGTGAACCATTTATTGATATAGCTCTCAATACTGAAGGATATACAAAGTCTGACCACTGCCCTAGTCAACTAAGCCGATGCGTTCTGGTCTAGTGGTTAATGGCGGGCGCCAATAAATACAGGCCAATAATATAAAAAATCATGCTATGTATTCGGATAAATCTGGAAACAATAAAGGCCTCAAAAAGAAGATTATTGCATATATTATATTTCCTATAACTTTTTCCACGAGTACAGTAGGTGTCTAGACTATTTGATCGGGCCTAATCTAGATAGAGACACGATAGATAGTTAAATAGTTGATAAAGTTTGCCTCCCTAGCTGATAGCAATAACATTACCAGCGGTCAGAGGGATATGCACGTATTAATGCTGTACCAAAGTAGGACAGGTAAACATCGTCACTCCTCCCTTATTCTCCTTGTTTTAGGTTTTATATAGAGAATCCTTGGACGGACAGTGCAGAACATTCGACGGACTAGAGGATACAGTATTCTCCGTACACATGCTGTCATGAAATGTAGAGGCATGAGACTCATAGCTTCCTGTAAGAATCATAATTATGCCCGGTGCTATATTATGAGTCTTTGGGCCGAATGCATGCAGGTGATCAAAGTTTCGTCTGGGCGATATCAATGTCCTAGCCGAAACAGATGTTATATATTACTTATTCGATTCAAGATGCGCATAAGCAGCTCCCTATGTGTGTTTCTGGCTTATTCCTGCAAGGAGCTGGAAATTCTCAGTGGATGGTTGTCCATGGAAATGAACAGTGGACCAGGCCTCTCTTCCTCACTAGACAGAGACACGCATTATCTACATTTACACTACACCATCAAATAATGTGAGCTATATTGCAACCTCTGCATTTGCATTACAGTATAGGGAAACCTAATTCAATAGGAAAAACCTATACCAAGGCTAAATGTCCCTTTCACCGGCCCGTCTTTGGCATAACATGTGTCATGGCTTCGACAGGAGTGCCTCCTCATATTCTTTACGGCTGTTCCCGCCAGTGATTCTTCGATGCTAGCTTGGGAACATTATTAGCATGCCTCATTCACCACAGAAGCGTTCTTACATACTAGTCAGTCAGACTTGTTAGTTCCATGCTTCTGCCAATTTGCACGGTGCACCTACCATCTACTGCCCGGTTTCGGGGTTGTTCTCAGGGTTCGTTTCGGTGTTTGCTCCGTCGTTGTTTCCGTCTCTACATATAAATTAGATATATCTCTTTCAATCATTCTTAGACAGAAATACTCACATGCTTTATGTCTCATGTCAGTTCATGGAATTCTGTGAGTCCTTCGACAGTTCTTCACTTACACAACCCTACCCTCATGTCAGCTTATTTCTTTTTTGGGTACATTCTGGTCAGTTACTTACGGGCTATCCCGTAGACCGATCAGTTAATTCTGCATTTTGATCTCAGATGACCTATTGATCCGCTGGCTACTTACGGACTGTAGGCATCCTAGTCAGCTATCTATTCAAAAGGTCACCTGGGTTCCTTACGGGGTTTCAGTCTCGTTCGTTGGCTTAGTGCCATTTATAGGCTCAGTGTCACTTTCATACGCGATCTGTCCAGCCACAGCAACAGCAAAAGCAAGCGTCGAGATGAGAGACAGGAGCTTCATGTTGGCGGCGTATTTGCTCGTTTTGCGAGTGTGGAGGGTAATTGGGTAAGATTCTCTGAGAAAAACTGTAGTCTATGTATAGTGTACGTTCCTTTGTCTCGGGGAGTGACTGCCATATTTATATTCTTCCAAATACATTCTTGTCCAGTGGGAATAAGCATTAAAATAACGGTATCTGCCCTTGTGCAACTGTCATACAGTCGGCGTGAATGATCATCATTCTCGGCTTCTCGGAGCTCTGTTTTCAATGGCCAGAGTAGCTAGATTTCCGGAGGTTCGATATGCTTGCGTATCGAGATATGTGTTGTATAACATGTTTGAGTGATTCTCAGTATTTTACTATCCTATTCGCGGATTCCATGGCTACAGATACCATCCCTAGGGGGACATAGGGATTGGTATGCCGATCCCAGCCCTTGCCCACACTACATACAGTGTTATTCTGTTGTATAGTGCAATCATCAGGAATGTAGAGCCATTGAAGTGCTGATGGTTCTTATATGTGTCATACAACGAACTTCTGTCCGCTTCGAGATTCAGAAAACTCGTATTCTATCAGCATGCTGTTGACCGAAAACAGCACTGCACGATTGTCCAACACAGGCCTAAACCTCCGAGCAGAAGCTATCACAAGAATATTGTTCCCGAAGTCGCTGACCCGGTGGTTGAGGGTTTTCTGCGCCAGTCCAACCTGGTAGCTTCGGGATCTTTAGAGTCCATGTCACACTCTCTTCCGCCCAATAACTCACAACGGACCACAAGCATAATCCACGACGTGGGTGGATATCTACCATGTTCTGGCTACTACATTGTACACATCATAAGCAGTGGGCGGGGTAAACGCCGGTATTTCTCATTATTCATAAGCCTAAATCCAGCAACAGGGGTATATCGAACACTAATCTACATCGACAAAACACGGGATAGAAGAGAAACATCGTGAAACTGGAAAACAAATAAACGTACGCCACCAATCACTCATGTCTCTCATTACTAGGATCTTTCTGGTCGACTTGGAACGCCATTCTGCTAGTAGGACGTGCTTCCGAGGATGCATCCTGCTGGGCAGCAGTGGCAAATGGTATCGGGCTGCTAGACGTGAAGACAGGGAGTCCGCTCCGAGCGTGGGACGCAGTCACCGGGGGCGAAAAAAGATTGGACTGGGCCATGGCCTGCACAGTATCTGGCGTGAGAGGCGGAGAAATTGCCATTTCTGTGGAAGGGCCCGCCGAGACAGGAGCAGGAACCTCACCGCCAGTGAGACTCGGCAACTCAGGCCACTGGGCTGTCGCTACGGTAGACGACAATTCCTGGTCCTCTGTCTTCACTGCGGTGGTCATCTCCGTCGATGCAGTGGCGTGGGAGCCCTGCGGGGTTGAAAGGGCGCGAGGCTCCCCCTTGATCGGAGAAGCAGTCCGCTTTTTGGCAGGTGACTTGGTGGGAGATCTCGGCGTCTTCGACTCCTTCGAAGATCGCTCCTTGTGCTCTTCTACCTTCTGTTCCCGAGCGGCATACTCCTCCGGAGAGGGGACTTTCAGCTTGATATTTAGCTTCCGCACACCTGCGGTCAGGCTGTCCACATCGGAGGCATTTTCTCCACTGGGTGTCCGACGCGATCCCTCAGAAGGTCCGCCGGAGGACATTGCAGATAGGAAAGCAGACGGGACACGGGGGACGGGAGGCGCCTTTCTGGGGCTCGCGGACCGTTTAGGGGTAGCAGATCGAGAGGCGCTCGTTTTCCGAGTACGGGGAGTCGCGGTACGCGGATTTGATTCCCCCAGCAGCTGTGAAGAGGATCGTTGGCGCACAGCGGCGAGGGGAGAAGTATCAGGTTCCGGAGTGGAGGCAGTTGTCGAATTGGCACTCTTCCTCCGTGTCGAGCGCACCGAGGGCGACTTGTCCGTCGCTGGTTCAGGCAGACCGGTGCTCGAGTCGATCGTGGTCCTCCGATTACTCTTGAGCACCTGGCGCTTTGGCGTCTCGGCACTGGGCGTACCGGGCAAGGAGGTCTTCGGTTTGCGCACACGCAGCTTCATGCGATTCTCCTCCAAGCCGGTCTCGGTGCTCCTGACGTTTTCGAGTGCTGTCTGGCGCTCCCGACGCAGACGCGAGGCTTCCGCGTTCAGATCTTCGGGCCGACAACTGGTCGTCTGGCGATTGCTGGGAATGAGAATCTTCGACAGCTCGTGTGTCGCGGTAGCCCAGCCGATAGGGGGAGTATCGAGCTCCAAGCTAGCCTGCGAGCCGGTGGACTTTCTGTCCCGCGGCGGCGTAACAATCTTGGCTGTGAATGACTGCGTAGAAGCAAAGTACGTCGGGGGGGACTTTGTAGGTTTTGTCGGCACTGGTGGAGGATACGCTAAAGCTTCGAGCTCTTCGAGCGCGTTCGGGGACCACCACTCAGGGTCATAGGCAGGTTCCGAGAGCGGACGGGTTGACGAAACAGGGGCATCGCACAAACCCAGCCGATCAGTCATCTCGGTAGCGAGGCGATTGACTTGATGGTCATCTGGAGTTCCTGGGCTTACTCTCGCGTCTCCCAAACCCGACAAGTGGCTCAAAACTCCACTGGTGAGGGCGCGATTGCTATAGCCTCCTTCCAAGACGCTGATAACCCTACCATCGACTCCCAGCCCGTCTTCCTCGGCCATGCGGACGACATCCGCCGTGAATCGTGCATAGAAATCAGTAGGAACGTTGACCTTGTGTCGTTGCATCCCGGCGCCTTCCCACTCACTGGCGTCAAACCCAGCCGAGATGAAGACGGCTGCCTTCGGCGGCGGTCCATTAGGGGTGTTCGCAAGACGCTCCGTATGGAGACGCAGAAAAGCGCGCGCCTTATCCAGTAAAATCGCATACCTGGTCGCGTATAGCTCCCAGAATTCGAGATCGGTCTTCCACGGCTCCAGGTGAACGTTCCAGATGGACTGTCCGTGGGCCTTGTCGATGCACACACTTGCATTGCGCACCTTCTCCGGATCGCCCATTTCGCAAGGATAGGAGTTGATATCATGCAAGCTGAAATATCCAATCATGGTCTTTTTGTAGTTCGCGGCGTTCCGTGGCGCCGTTGTGGCCTTCTGGTTCTGCGCCCAGGCAATCTCCTGCGACCCATCGCCGTGGTGAAGGTCGAAATCGAGGATCGCAGCGTGCGTCAAGCCGTGGGTCATGGCCGCATACGAGATGCCCACGTGGACATTGTTGATCCAGCAGAAGCCGGACGGATGTCCTGATGAGCAGTGGTGTCCCGGAGGTCGAATGCAAACGAAGGCGCGCTTTGTCGATCCGGGGCCCACGACCGCATCCACGCCGTCGCAGACACCACCGAGAGCACCCTGGAATGCATTCAAAGACTCCGAGCACAGGTAGAGATCTCCTTCGTGGAACGGACTGGCGGAAACGTTGTCCTTGCCCGTGCTGGAGGGCCGAACCAACTCCTTGCCGTTCAGGGCGAGACGTGACTCCGCCGCGTTACACATGATCTTTAAATCATCCATCCATTTGGAACCGTGTACGTGCGTAACTGCCGGTGCGCTCAGCGCCAGCGCCCGCGCGGTCTTGCGGATCTGGAACGGTGGCACCGGTAGCTGGCGGGGGTCCAGACCAGGGTGGGGGGCGAAGCGACCGCCCGTGTACCTATGCGACAGACGAACATATGCGGCGGAGATTCCCAGCACGGTTGCCAGGATCCTCTCGGGTCTCTCGACAATGGAATTCAGAGCAGCCCTGGAGGCGCGGGGACGCGAGAAGCGGTGGCCGTAGCAATCATCGTGAACGATCACCAGCGCCTGCGACTGGAGATCAGCAGACTGATGCAATCCCACTTCTTTTTGAAAGTATTCGCTGGCGATAGAAGCAACGGTAGGCATGGACGGCTCCATCCCCGCCCGGTAGGATGACATGGCGTCGCGGTCTTCGGTGGTGGCGGGGGGTGACGTCGCGGGAGGAGACGAGGGGCGATGGTGGAACGTCGGGCTGTCGGGTGTGTTGTAGTTGGATCGCAACGACGCAGCGGACGAATGCTTCTTCAGGGTGGGCGTAGATTTGTGACTCTGGTCCCTCAGAGAGTCGGAGCTGGTGGCGCGTCGAGGGGCTGAATGCGCCGTGGATGCGACAGGACGCGCGGGAACCTCCAACGGCGATGACAGCGAGGGAGACGACGACAACCCGGAAGAAGACACCTGGGGAGGAGTCGCGACCATCGACGGATCACTCACACGGCCTGACCATAGCGTGGGATCGATGGAGGGATGGGGTGTTTTTGAGGAGGAGGGAGGGAATGATGCAGCTGGAGGATCGTCGCGCTTGGAGGGGTCCATGACGCACGAGCAGAACAGAGCATTGGGGGGATTTCTGAAAGGAGTCTTTGTATCAGCGAGAGAAGATCGCAAACAACCAGCGACAGGGAGAGAGTGAATGAGGGTGGAAGATGGAGGAGGGCCACGTCAACGCGAAGAAGGTTGTGAAGACGAGGAAGTATGAGGAAGGGAGAAACAAAACAGCGGATCGGGTTAACCGTTGGTCGATCTCCCTCAGGCTTCGTCCCCCTCGGGGTCTTGACTCTACGGGATTCATCTGCGATGGAGTGAATAGTAATTTTATTCAAGACTATTCCATCTTCATGAAAGCAATGCATCCAGCTGGTCCACCAACTCCTGCATCAACCAGAGACAACATACACAAATCGCAGCAGCCAGATATCAATCAAAAACAACTCCAACAGTCCGGTAAACGCCCAAGTGATGAATCCTCAGGAATAAAGCAACCCTGCGCCTTTCCTTTATCTTGTCGTCATAATCGTCCGGGTGGTTTTAGAATGTCCGCGACCGCATTCCCAGGAGTTGATACCATTTCCTGCGGGGAGTCATGGAGTCTTTCTCGCCCGGTCCTTCAATAGACGAGCGCTTCTTGGACTTTTTCTCCGACTTGAAGCCCTTCGTGGCGTGCATGTTGCAGAAGCATTGCATGTGCACTATCTCAATCGATGTCCCCGGACAGCCTTCTTGTCGCCGTCCGCCGCAGACTTCCTGGCCGGCGTCCTCTTCGCATTGACACCACGTGTAGAGGGTGAAGTATTGGCGACACATGTCGGATGTTGATGTTCGTGGGAGGGTGTTTTGTCCGTGTGGTATGGATATGTTCCTGACTCTGTCCTGTGCCAGTTCAGGAGCCAGGTGGCGGCGATATTTTTTCTGGGTACTTGGTCGATTCCGCGGCCTTCCGAGAGACCTTCCTATCAACTCAATGCGTCGATCAAGTGGATAACGAACTATCGACAGAAGAGATGGAGACTGATGGCTTCTTATTCAAGGCGCAACAAAAAGAAAACCAACGCAAGCGACTGAATGATGAGCGAGTGGGTGGTGATGGAGCCCGTTCGAACTGTGCCTGTTCTTAGTCGGGATCCCGATCCATGGTCTTCTTCCCCGGGTTAAAGCATATCCTGGTTCCACCAGGAAAGTCGAATAAACGAGTGAAGGAAAGTCGAATGGGTCCGACAAAGGATTATAAAGGGAACAAGAGAAAGACTAGGGCTAGTGTAGAGGGGTGTCTAGTATGCCGGGGGGCGGGGGCTACCAGAGCAGCCACACCGGAGTTAAATAAGGTAGAAAAGAACTCTGCGTTATTGCCGTGGCAAACACGAAGTAACAATGAGCGAGGCGATGATGGCCACACTTTGTAGGAAAAAAAGAATAGTGTTTGACGTCAGCACACTAACCTCCAGCGCCAACCGGGTGGAGTCTCAGCGTCAAAGGACCACGACAGTGGAGTTTGTTCGAGATGATGTGATTCATCATGGTTGTTCTGCTGCTTCCTACCGTCCCCATTTGTGTCAGACCAGGCCGTCCTTGACGCCTACGGCGTAGTGGTTTTTGGGGTCCGGAACCAAGATAGGTTCCCTGGTTGCCGCTGGGTTGCCGCCGGGCTAGTCCAATCCCTGCACATTGCGAGTGTGCCTGTTTGCCCACACGCCTCATCCTTGGCTTCCTCCCGGCGGTTCTCGTGGCCGAGATGGCCGAGGGGACGAGTGGTTCGGCCAACCTCACCCCATGTGAGCGATACGACCTAGATCCTCTTGGCTGTCAGACCGCAGAATCCGGAAGAGAGAAGTCGAGAATGCCCAGCACTAATCATAAGGGTTGCTTCTGAGACACGATCTTCCTGGAGGACGATTCACGTTGAGCATTATGGGCCCGAAAGTCCACCGAAATTAGACAACCGTATCAAAAAAAGGGTCTGATGGAGCCGCCGCAAATTGGCCGGAGGGCGAAGTGGATTCTGTCACCGATAGTGCCGACACGCTCACTCAGTATACACCGCCATCGCCGCTGGTCAGGACTCACCGTCGGGTCGACGGCTACCACCGTACCACTGTGGCTGAGCGATGAGGTCGATGACCTGATCTGATCGAGTCCATCGAGACCTGACAAAATTGGCCGGAAACGGCATCGTGGCTACCCCGGACCCGTCCAAATCTGGATTAGCGTGATCGGTTACCGGAACCATTGGCGCCGATCTCCGGGTCACGTGGGATACCCGTTTTCCTGACTCAGCCACCCGTGACCTCCTCCGCAATAATCAATAACTATCGATCGATCGACGGACTGGGATAGCTTTCGTTCTGTCTACTCCCAACCCGACCTCGTTAATATATTCCACCTCCCAATGACGTCGCAATTGCCTCCACTCCCAGAAGCAATGTCCGTTCCCCCCGCATCCCCCGCGCGAGTCGCAACCCTCCTCTCCAACTTGGCATCCGTCACCTCGCGCATTACCGCCGCAGCCAAATCAGATCGCCCCATCCGGCTCATCGCCGTCTCGAAGCTGAAGCCCGCCGCCGACATCCTGGCCCTGCACCAACCTCCCTGCAGCCACCTGCACTTCGGCGAAAACTACCTCCAGGAGCTGACGGAGAAGTCCAAGCTGCTCCCGCCCACCATCCGCTGGCACTTCATCGGCGGCCTGCAGTCGAACAAATGCGTGGCGCTGGCCCGCGACGTGCGCGGCCTGTGGGCGGTCGAGAGCGTGGACTCGGAGAAGAAGGCCTCCCTCCTGGATAAAGGCTGGGGGGAGCGCTCCGCCGAGCTGCGCGCCACCGATGCGGACACCCAGCTCCGCGTCTTCGTGCAGGTCAACACCTCCGGTGAGGAGAACAAGTCCGGCGTCGACCCCGGCGAGGCCGGCGCCGTCGCCCTTTGTCGGTTTATCCGGGAAAAGTGTCCGCGGCTGCGGCTGCAGGGGGTGATGACCATCGGGGCCATCGCGCGGTCCAAGGCCACGACGCCGGAGAATGAGAACGAGGATTTCGTGTGTCTGCGGGAGACGCGCGATCGAATCGTCCGGGAGCTTGGGCTGTCGGAGCTGGAGTTGAGTATGGGGATGAGTGAGGATTTCGAGGGCGCGATTGCCCTCGGTAGTGATGAAGTCCGGGTCGGGACGACGCTCTTCGGGGAGAGACCGCCCAAGAGCGAGGCGAAGGTGATTTAATTGCGGATAAAAGCGATGTGTATTTCTTGTTATGAATTACGACATGCATAGGGGGCGGACTATGTACATAGTGTGATAAGCATAGACTATAGCAACGGAGCGGTCTTAATATTTGCCTCACTTTATTGTATTTGGTGGATTTCTTATCTTCTAGGTAGAGGCTAAATATATGTACTCTAACAAGCATCATACCTTAAGGCCTGGTTATTTAGTCGGCTTTTAAACCCTTCTATCATACTCTCTTTGACAACAGGGTAGAATCACTGGCAGCCAACTACAGTGTCTGTAGGAGATGGAGCTGCTGAGGCGCTTGAGCTAGTAGTCGTTGCAGAGGTGTCAATCCCGATACAGACTGCGCGCATATCATTTCTATCCAGGTCTGCGTAAAGTGCGGTGTCACAATCGCCGGTGGTAATATCCGCACAAGAATACTCTAGTATGTACGTCAGTCGACCGAACGCCCCCTCCAGTCTTGTGCTCGTTCACCTTTGGGGGGAAAGCTTACCATTGCTCATGTAGCCATAAACCTGGGTAAAGCAGTTACAGTTTGACACGGTGGTGGGCTCTGTTGCGTTTATGATAGGAATATCTAGTATCAACAATATAAAATATTGCGGCTCGGCTTCATCACTTCCTCCGACGTGAAGCTGCAGTGAGCATATGTGGCTTCTGTTGTTACTCCCCTGTTATCACCAGAAAGTCCATCAGATCTCCCATGTTCACGATCTTCCGGCTCCTTTGGTCGTCTGAGAATTTCGCCCCATTTGACCGGCTTTAGTGATGCTTCTGTGTCCTTCGGTGCGGGATGACAAGCGGCGCTAATCGCAGCACTACAAGATGACGCCAGGGGCATATCAGAACGAAAACGCCGGAATCCCAGTCCAATCAACACAGCCATGGCAAGTGATCCGAGCAAAATGGTTAAAAACATTGCTTTCAGCGAGAAACTGCAGGCTGTTTCTGCTCCGTAATCTGTCAGGTTCCCATGTGTATCCATGGAATTGATCTTAACCAGGAATAAGCTCTGAGACAAAAGCCAGTGGAGCACAATTGATACCACGACCAGAGGGAAACCGTAGCGATATGGGAGACTGATATAGTATGTCCACCGTTGTTGGCCCTTTGGCCAGGAGACACGGAGGGGCTTACGCTGGGTCGCATAATCATTGTATTCTGCTGCTAAATGCATGCTCGTGAGCAGACCATTGCAGAGAAAATATAATACCGAGTATACGAGTTGTGGGGCGTTGGACAGTAGTACGAGAAGAATGACATCCCGTCCGCTAACTATGATGGTTGAACCAGTTGGCTTGCCCATCTCCAAGGCCCATATGTAGGATATGGAAGTATCCATGCCACGGGAACCAGACCAGGAAATTCCCGCAATGTACAGCCCAATGGAAGTAGCCAGGCAACTGAAGAAACTAAGACGCATGTATTAGTGCATGCTCCGTTATCCGCCACGCCGTTGTGGAACATACAGACTTAGAGTCAGGGTCCAGGGACCCCAGCCGACGGACCGACACCAAAATCCCCTTCGGGGAAGAAACTCAGGGTGCCCCTTCGATTGATCATACAGGCAGCACATAGTATCTTTCAGGTGTATGACATTGGTGGACTCGGATAAGTGGGTATCGGGGCACCACGGTGTGGCCCCTCGTATCATATCGAGCCTCGATAACAAGCAGTAGCCTTTTGTTGTTGAATCGGGCCTGTCCAGAAAAGATGATAGCGCATCTCCAACAGTTAAAAGAATGGCCTTGCGATCAGTTCGTGCAGTTAAGTACATGCAAATAACTTTCGTGGCATTGCATGCTAAAACTGCGAGACATATTGGAAGACTGAAGTAGAACTGGCACTGTTCTGGGGCGTCTTGGCTTAGGCACCCGTCTACAGGCGTCCAATGCGGATAAATGTAATCATCAGCCATTGCGTGAGCCAGACTGTTACCGCCTGATGGGCCATTGATTTTAAAAGCGATTTGCTTAACCAAGGGTCCATTTTTCCAATTTGAGCCTGTGCTCAAGTAGTCACGCAGCTCGCTTTCTCCAGGATTGTAGGAAAATACGTATTCATAAAGGTGACGAATATCATCCTCGGGAAAATCATCTCTCTCCCAGTTCTGACTGTAAAGGGCCCCAAAGTTCACCCATGTACTGTTGTCAGTAGTTCCATTAATTGGGATTTTGAACAACCAGTCTGGATAATTCCAATGTCCTGCGTATGTCATATTGGCCTCAGTTAATATATACCCAAGGCTGTCTCTCAAATATTCGTCCCCAGCGAGAGTCCCCCAGGCGCCGAGGCTAGAGGATCCATTGAAGTACTCTCTTCCGGTGACAAGTAGGAGCGTGCCTCTTTTAGTATTGTACTCCGTGCTGTAGAGTTTTCGGCATTCTGACAAAGTATGTGGCTTGAATTTTCCATGAACATAATCCGCATGTACTTCTGCAGGGTCGATGGCCACCTGCTTGTGAAATACATCGGTTTCGTATTTGGTCTTGGTAAGAGGTTCGTTCTCGCCAAGATCATCTGGAATCACAATGACTGAATAATCCCTCGTGGTAATTGACGAGAAAACGGCCGAGTTGTACCTTAGATTAGCTATTAGCGTATTACTGCAGTTATAGGGGGCAGGCTAACATCATATGAATCGGGACGGAGCTTATAAACAGGATTCCCCAAATGAACTTTCGTTTGGCATTCATAGCCCATAGGTTTCTGGTACTGAACGTTCCAACATCAAGCCAGCTCCGCCTCAAGTGTGCTGCATCAATATCTTCTCTGGATGGTGCACTAAGACATTGCATAGAATAATTGCTCGCTGCAAGGAGAGCCGTGCTCAGGATGTTGATAACAAGATGCATGCCAGAAGTCCAGCGGTTTGTAACAGAACAGCTGCCACGATACAGCTCTGCGTACTCGAACTGCCTATCTGTGTCCGAAGATTTAGTATATGCGATAGCAACAGCAATGATGGCTAGGGTGAGATTGAGGACCAGTATAGCACCGGCTCCACAAGCACAAAGCAGAACACCCTTAATCCATTCTTGCCCGGGACTGGGGTTGTTTTTGAGTAAAGGGATGTGGATCTTTTCAAGATGAAAAAGATGCTCGGCGCGTTGGAAGAGATTTTCTCCTGTTTTAGTGTAGTGGTTGAGTCGTGAATATTGGAATCGGAACAGAAGACGCCGGAGACTTGATAATGGAGGCCACTGACGGGGTCTGCGACCGTTTTTCTGTTTGGTTTCCTTGGCCTGGCTTTCTCTGAAGGTTGGAGAGTCTACCAGTGAGGCTTTCGAAGTCTGCTGTGCACTTGCATTAGAATTTGACTCGGAAGTGAGGATGCTCATCAAAGGTACATAGTTGGCCGGAGCGGTTGTAATATGACCGGGGAATTTGTGCTCAACCGTGAACTCGCGTGCGGACAGAGCAGCAAGAAGGGAGAAAATGGTCGAAGAATAGAAGAAGGAGTAGAGGACGAAGGCGACCGTAGAGAGAGTGTAGTTCACGGAATAGACCAAGTTACATAAAGTATAGGCCAGACCAAAGACAATGACAAGGAACAGAAAGAGAGGGCGTTTCTATATCACAGCTGTTAGAATTCGCCTGTTGATAAAAAAGTTGACGCAAGTAGAGGAAGGACGGGGAAAGGAAAACATACGCCTCTACGCAGGTGCGACTTGCGAACAAGGTGAACAATGAGCACCAGCGCGCTAAGCAGAATGCCCAAGACCATGAAAATGCTCAGTGTAAGGTGCACGGATTTCTGCGCCAATGAAATATTGCCTTCGATGAAGTAATTGTCACCTTTGGGGATGTTGAGCATAGTGCGCATGGCAAGACTGGCGGCGTACAAGACAGCCAAGAAGCCAGTATACAGGCTGTTGATGACGAGGATTATCTTTCCTCCCTGCATGATGAGCTTGCATAGCGGAACCAGAATCGTTGCCATCATCAAGATCGCTGCAAGACCCTGGAACCAGCGGACGGCGAGAAGACCGCTGGAGTAATTCCCATAGGACATGGAGCCGCATTCGTAAATAGGAAAGATGACGATGCATACGGTGACCGCACTGTGGGTAGAAACAGTACTTAGCTATCTGAGCCGATCAGATTCGGAAGCAGAGACAGAAAAAATCAACGTACATCCACATGGATACTATCGAGAGCACGAGCGGAACCCATCCAGCCTTGCAGTCCTTCCGGCGCTTGAAGACCATCCACATCTGAACGAAATACACCAGGCAAAAGATAGCCAGGAAGGCGATGATAACCTGACCGTCAGGGCTGCTAAACGCGTCGTTCTGTTGACGTTTCCGAATGGCCGCATCACCACTGCTGGTGCCATCCCTGCTGCCACGCCGAGGGCTCATTTTCTGATATGAATACCAAAATGTAGATAGATACGGGAAGGTAATGTAACCACTGATCAGCTAAGATAATTAGCAATCCGCTGTCATGCCTGGTCAAAAAAAAAATGGAGAATTACAGACCCCCCAGAAAAATACCACTCCGCCTGGGGCTGGAACGAGGAATTTATGTATCCCTCGCCGGCCGAATAGCTCGCAGCTCAATGTGCAAGCTCGATCCCGTACTCACCCCCTGGATACGATGGTCCTGCGAGTAGGGCAGCGCTGATTGGTGCCGAGCAGCAGCCAAGTGAGGGCAATACAAGCAGGCTGGCTAGTCAGCCTTGCTCTTGACGATCTTGGCCCGTTGGGCCTTCGCTAGCCGTACTTTACTTTGTAGTATAGCCTGGAAGAGGTGCGCCATCTGTGGACATGGACCAACCCGCCTGGACTTAGAACTCCAACAGCAGCAGGGACCTTTCAAAATCAATTATATTTGTAGCAAGCAATTCTAAATTAGCCCAACTAATCAGACTTTCAATATCTCCATCGGTTCGGCGCAGACCAACCCCCCGAATACACGCGGGAACTAGAAGTGGTCGCCAAGTTTTCTGGGGAAGAGGTGAGAAGGCTGAACCGTTATCTCCACAGCGCAGTAACTAATGGACCCAGTCTGCACAATATTTCAGTCTTCGGGGCGCTATGAAAGCAAATATTCGACATTTATCATAATGAAGTATATGCCGCTTGGCGATCTTCAGCGATATATGGGCAGGCCAATGCCTGCAGTAGAAGTCCAAAGTATTACATTCCAGTTGTTAGATGCGCTTTAGTGCATGCAGAAAGACGGGTTTGCCCACAGGGATCTAAAACCGCGCGTAAGTACTCACGGAGAACAACTTCCACGTCATAGAGATTAACCTACCGCGTTAAAAAAGCCTCATCCTCGTTTTATTGCGAGCCCCATGTAGCCACGCATGAAGAAATTAGGGTTCCTAAGGGTCGACTCATGGGCGTTCTGCCTCTGATCAACTTGGTGCAGGTAGAAAGACTATTAAAATGGGCAGTGAAAAAAAAATGATGTAACATCAGTTGCCAACCTACTGACTGCTGTTCGAGATGTAAGTTTCAATGTCTTGCCCCCAATCCGGATATCCATACGGAACGTACGCTGACGGTTTGTATATATGCAGGGCTACGCCGTCTTCGAATTCCTCCAAGATGTTCACTGGTAGTTAAAAGGATCGCGATCGCCCCATACATTGCTTTAAACTAGGTAACTAGGGTATGTACTATCTAGCTGGTATTCCTGGGGAGTACCCCCCAGTCCATGCAGTTCCTATTTTCAGTCTCAGGGGTAACAAGCCATGTCTGGCGGACGACGATACTCTACCTCCCAGGCCACGTCTCCGCAAGTAACACCAAGTAGAGACCATCACAGCATCAAACGGGACCTTAATCCATCCTACGTCTTCCAGAGTACACCCTTCAATCGGCTTCCCCTCATCCTCGACCTTCTCCCCGTTCTCGTACGGATCATACTCCTCCCAATTCCCCCTAATAATGCGCATATATCCCATCTCATCAGCGTCCACAGCGAGAAGTTAGTCTAGAATCTCCTGTGTAACTTGAATACAGTACCTATACCGTTGCGATCCCGGATACCTAGGCTGTTGTGACTCGAGGCTAGGGCCTTGTTCCTGTCGTTCCATAGTCGCTGCCCACTGCTTGAAATGGTCCCGGATCACCGCTGTAGAAGCCCCATTGAACCTCCTCTCGTCTTCAAGCACAGTCAGAGTCAGGTTATCAAGCAAATCAAAGCCCCCAAGCCCAGCTAAGCTCTCAGTGGTATCGGCGAGTAGACGACGCATAAATTCATCCCAGGCTGTGTTGCTCTGGTATGTAGGCCGGTAGATAACAAAACCCCAGGCGCGATGGCCGTCTTCGTGGAGGTAACGCTCGTTTTCTGTCGCAATCGTTATTCCTGCGCTGATGTGTGGCAGTCGTGGAGACAGTTCCTGCACAGGGGGGGATTCAACTGGTGGGCGGGTGTGTTTGTCTAGTTGGGTATTTGCAGCTGGAGTTGACTGGCACTGAACGTGCGTGACGTGCCAAAAAAGGGGGTTGAGATAGGATTAAAATTCCGAAATGACAGCCTAGGTATCCTCCTAAGAGCAAGACTCATTCTGCGAGATGTGAGAAACGTGTATAGTGGATTAATATGTAATAGGGAGAGACTGAGGAGAGAGAAATAGAGAGCAGGAGCTAGGGGGCGAAGAAGCTAAGGTATTTGATATGTCCAGGGCTGGTGGTTGCAGGTACCGAAAGGGGAAAACATGCGTCGATTACTAGAAAGTGAAGACGATGCCTGTCACCGCTTCGTCATCTTCTACATATAACTGCCCGCACCTTTCTTTCCCCCACTTCATCCATCCGTCACCACAACATCTCCATCCTCCAACATCAAATATCCCACACGTACCTCGACAACCATGTCCAGCTCCGGCAAAGACTTCACCTACACCAGCTCTGGCACTAACAGCCAGGTAATTCCCTCGCCCTCTACCTGTACATGATTCTCATTCAGCAAAGGGCAACCATTACTGCTCCCGCGACTATGGATCCAGCGCGTCCAACTCCAACTCCTACCACTACTCCAACAGGTGAAGTCGACAAGCTTAATGACATGCGTCATGTGCTGAACGAATGCAGCAACGGATCCTACTACTACTCCAACCCGAACGGAAGTACCTACTACAACAACGGCAATGGTGGATCTGTTTACACCCCTCCTGGAGGAAAGAAATAAATAGTTCATGCCAGGTCACAGTTATCGAGGCTCGCCAATGGTTGACTACATGGGAAATGATTCGTGCTTGTTCCTGTTTACTACCGGTTTCAAGAATGTCTGCGTTATCCCTGTCACTCCAAACCTTCAGTTCTAGCATTCGTTCCACTCAGAATGATTAAACTCAAACTCAAAACTCGGGTATATTGTCTATCCAATGCAATGCCGGTCACAAATGCTACAAACAAAAAATCGAACCCATAACGAAGACGACGAATCTATAGCTTCGAGACATCAGACCCCTGAACACATTGACCATCTCCCCAGAGCGCCTTTGCGGCCGACGCCCACGTAGTCTCCGGCTTGAACACATTCTCAGACGTATAAAACAGCCGACAATCCGCCGGCTCGTACACAAATTGCAAGGGCATATGGTCATCGCCCTCGTGGTAGGCGTTCTTCAGATTAACCCCGACGTTGCCGATATTCATCGGGAGCTGATACGCCGGACGCGGGAACGTCGCGTTGAGCGCGTGAAGCTCCTCCACGGAGAGCGCCGGCGTCTCCGAGTCCGCGGACGCCTCCACGGTCTGCAGGATGCCCGCCATGTACGACTCAAACGTGCTCATCTGCGCCGCTTGACAGCCCTTGGAGCCGCCGATGGCCTGCATGGGGCCGTACTGCGGGCGGCCGCCGAAGGTGACCGACTTCACGCCCATGGTCTTCAGCAGCTCGAGGAAGATCGTGCAGGTGGACGTGCACGACCCGTCCGTCACGACGAGGATGTTCTCCGCCGCAAAGGGCGCCGTCGTCACGTTCTGCCCCACGGGTCCATACCCGCGGATCGGGTATTGCCAGTTCGAGTCCGCCTTCAGGTTCACGTTGGCCATCAGCGAGGACACGTTCGTGCCGAGCTCCTCGTGCGGCCCGTACACGTCCTCCCACGACGAGAACTTGGTCGTCTGGTCCACGTGCACGATCTCCGGGAGCGCGAACGTGCTGCTCACGTAGTCGAAGACGGGGTCGTGCGCCGTCACGCTGCGCAGCGCCTTCAGCATAAGCTCCACGGCCTCGTGCGAGCGGAACCGCGACGCGGCGTAGATGTCTCCCTGCGGGAACAGCGCCCGGAACATGTCCAGGCCGAGGTTGACGGATCCACCGCCGTTGGCGGACACGTCGATGATGAGCCGCTTCTTGTGGGCCCGGGTGGCCTTGTGGAGGAACTGGCTGAGGGTCTTGGAGAATTCGAGCCCGTCTTGCGGATCGAAGGTGGGTACAAAAAGCACGGCCACGTCCTCGAACCCGGCCTCATCGAGGAAGTAGCCCGATAGGGCGTTGCGCGACTCGCGCACGACCGGGCTGGGATATTGGGTTGGCTGCGGCTTGCTGGGTACGGATGTGGCCACGGAGAGGCTCATGGACTCAGACGGGGGTGCGCAGAAGGCATTCCATGCTTCACCGCCGGTCGTGTAGTTGAAGGAGGTGTCCTCTTGCAAGAGGGTCGCGTGGAAGGGAATGTCGGCGACGGTGCCGTTGGCGTATTCCACCTTTTGGCTGGCGTACTTGCCCGGCCAGACTCCCTGGCTGACGGAGAAGGCGTTGAGCGAGCTTCCGGATATCGTGCGCGCAAACAAGGAGAACATTTGATTGTACCGGGCGTCGGGATCTTGGTACCGCTGGAGGGCAGAGCGCTGTTCCATATATGATGCGACGTCTTGGTCGTTAATGCGGACGATCTCGGATACGGAATCGGCGGACTGCTCCAGCAGCATAGCGTCCTCTGGTGATGGTCAGTAACGAACTGAAGCTGGATCAAGCGGCGTCTGCACGCACTATAGTCATAAATCTTGGGAAGTTCCAGCCCATCTTTGGAGACGGAGACGGGCTCAAGGGAAGTGCTGAAGACGAACACATTTTGCGTGCACATCATCGCCGCCAGATGGCCATCGTTCGCAGAATTCCAGAGCGTGTTGATCGAGTCATCGAATTCGTATTGATTGCTGAAATCGCCTTCTACTGCCCTCTGGCGGATGAGGTCCATGCCACCCATGAGATCAACGGCGGGGGACATGTAGCCCTCGGGAGGCCCTATAGACACTGGGGTTAGCGATACTGAAGGATCTTTCCAGAAGATCTCGGGTGCCTCACGGTTGAGAGCCTCCAGCGTGCTCTGAAATTGCAGGTATTTTTTCAGCTCATCGACCATCTTCACAGACTCTTCCTGGTGAAAAGGGAAAGACTGGAGACATTTGAAAGCGAGCTCCCCGGGGAATTGAAGATTGCCCAATTCTAAGACATCGTCAGCTCCAATCGACCCTCTTCAGCAGGAGGATACCTACCCTTGTTACGGGCAGCCTGGCTGTATGCTGCCGATACCTTGGCACAGGCTTCGTCTTGGGAAATAGAGATGGCCAGGTCCTGGAGGACCCCCATACCGGGAAGACCAGCTGGGGCTGCAACTGCAGACAGCCCCGAAGCGGCCGTGAGAAGTACGGACAACTTCGAGAACATATTGAGATGTGAAAAGAAAAGATGACTCTGCCGGAGAGAATGTCCCCTACCGGAGGATACGTCTATTTATCTCTGGCATCGTGAAGCTATCAGAAAACCGACTGAGGCTGTGAAATGGCTAGTTCTAACATCAGCCTGAGCTTAGAGGTTCCTTCGTATCTTCCAGTCGATCTGGTGCTGGCCAAGGAGACATCTCCATAATACGCTTCTTGGGGCTAGCCGATCAGAGGTCTGCCTCGCATTTGGTTCCCTTAATTAGAGATACAGGCCATGCGGACTAGGACAGCTTGCATCCAATGGCCGTTCCCGTTTCTCTGCGGAGACAGTCCACCAAGAGGCTCTGTCTTTTTATAGCCCCTAATGGATCCTGGAGGGGAAAATCTCATAACTTTGGGCTTAGGTGGATCATCAAGAGACTACCTGTTTGGGCGGACCTGCGCTGTTGGCACTCCAGCAAGCGGACTAAACTCGAGCTAAATGAATTGTCCACGCGCTAAGGACTAGTCCACGAGGCTGAGAGGAGGACCCTATCACGGTTAACTCCAAACACAGCCGTTCTCTCCACATCTCCATGTCCACCCATTGGGTTCTTGTTTGGGGGCGGGAGCTAGTGACCCTCGTGTTTGAGTAGGTGTATCCATCTGCACCCCGTGTGTCCAATAGATGCCCCCTCTGTTATTAAATTAGAGCGTGCCAAGGGACTGCCATCTGAGCCTCGTTGGTTCATTCCTGATGGTTCGTTCGTGCGTATCCAGATCATGTCGGCTTTGGGTTTTCAAGATGTTGCAGACTCGCGAGCGGAGATCTAATACCAGACTTCATCGGTTCTATTCTTGGGTGCGGGCATTCACACTACCTGAGTAGGGCAGGAAATCAACCTACGTTGTTCCTTAGGCATAACCATATCCAAGTCACCACGATGGAAATACTGGCTTGAAGATGATCAGGTTATATGAATTATAGTATTGACGGGTTACAATACTATTTTTATTCCAGCCCCTTTGAACGTGGCCGCGGTGCAAATATACAGACTAGATCTTCAATTTTGGATCTACACTCTGACCGTCCGCAAATATATATCATCATAGCACCCAAACCACAAACACCAGAAACTACAGCTAATACAAGAGTAGATCTAGAATACATCGCATCAAAACACCTGCAACACTTCTAAAAGACAAACTCATCCTGCCAACAATATATGCAGTACAGTACAGTCACATGACCACCAACCAATCACCCTCCCCTCGCCTATACTTAACCACCGTTAACCGATACTCAACCTCGCATCGACCATCCATCGACCACCGAAACAACATGGTCTGCGCAAAATGCCAAAAGAAGCTTAAATCCACCGAGCTCGCCACGCCGGGCGTCAAGCGCAAAAGCGAGATGTACTACGGCTCGCCGACGACGTCGGTCGGCGGGGGTGGTGGTGCGGGCAGTGCGGGTGGCGCATCCAAGGCCAAGCCAACGCTGGGGAACGCAGGCATCGGCAAGGTATTCCGTGTACCCTGAAGAGATACCCGGGTTATCTGGAAAGGATAGCAGTTCTGACTGTTGCAGAACAAACTGCTCAGCGCGAAAGCAAAGAATCCCTACGCGGCGTATGCGTCTTCGTGCGACCTGTGCAAGACCAAGACCGATCAGGGGAAGAAGTACTGCCAGCGGTGCGCCTATCAGAAGAACGGTAATCTCCCTCTTCTATGTCTGGACGTTCGCCTGGATGCGCTAATGTATGCGGTGTAGCTTGTCCGATGTGCGGGAAGAGCCTGGCGGGCAAATCCTCCAAAGATCAGCCGGTCGTTCAGGGGCAGAAGTTCAACCTGAAGTGAATCGAACCGACTGGATTGCTGTTTGTTACGATGTCATGGACGGCGTTGGTGGTGACGGACGGATGAACTCATGGTTGCTTTATGGTTAAAGGTCCCAAATCAATTGCAATATGATCAAGCTAGTTATACAGACATACAATAACAATAGTATATGCATCTACTCCATCGGAACAGCCTCCTCGACGCCTCTACAGACAGCCCACTACCGATCCGCCAGCATGTTCCGGATGCTGCTGTAGTACTCCGGGCGGACGAACCGGGCGATCTCCTCCTTGGCCAGCCACTGGAAGTCCTTCAGGTTCTGCGTGTTAGCAGCCAGGTCGGCCTGACCAGCCATGATGCGCGCCTTCAGGAAGAAGGTCTTCTCGCCGCGGTGCTCGACGCCCTGCGTTTCGTCCACGCGCGGACGCCGCGCGTGGTACACGTGGTGGCCGACGGGGTGGAAGCCCACCATCCAGGTGTTCATGTTGACGCCGGCGGACTGCGCCAGCGTGCGCTCGGCGGCCTAGCTATCGTCAGCACACGTCCTCATACTCATCATACTCTCCCCCGGCCGTGCTACTCACCATGCGGAGGGTCTCGTCGCCCTCGACCGGCGAGCTTGGCAGCTTCCAGTAGCCCTCGCGGGACTGCACGAGAAGGTACAGGGTGCGGGGCAGGGCGCGGTCGAGGCTCTTCAGGTCGCGCTGGGTGTCGGCGGCGGTGACGCGCGGGAACGGGCGCGGGATCTCTTCCTTCTTGCTGGTATCCTGCGAGGTGGCGTTGACGGTGGCCTCAGCGTCGCGGACGAGCATCTCGACCTGGTGCTCGGGCTCGGACTCGACGGCGCCAACGAGCAGCTCGTCGTTCCACGCGTCCGGGGCGTAGGCGTTGTACTTGCCGATGTCGCGGGCGGGTGTG
Organism: Aspergillus ambiguus; assembly: GCF_047715705.1. Lineage (NCBI taxonomy): Eukaryota > Fungi > Ascomycota > Eurotiomycetes > Eurotiales > Aspergillaceae > Aspergillus > Aspergillus ambiguus. Next base: position 368,761 of record NW_027395533.1, on the reverse strand, counting down.
TGGCGCTCGCGGATCTTCCGTTTCCAGTCCTCGTCAGCCGGCGTGCCGCGCTTGAAGTAGAAGTACTTGGTGAAGGGGAGCGCGAGCCGCTCGTTCAACCGCTTCTGGTAGAAGAAGTAGGCTTTCTCGAAGGGCGTCAGGTCGCGGGTGATCTGGGGTGGGCGGGAGAGGAGCACGCCTGCGTTGATGGTGTACGAGGGTTTGACAACGGGGAAGGGAGGTGTCGTCGATGTCGATGGGGACACCTCGGCGGTGGTGGAGGCGGAAGCGTAATGGCGACGTCCCAGCGTCTCTTGACAACTTCTGCACACTCGGGGGTCGGCGATGGAAGGCCCTGCAGTTGGGTTAGCTGAGACGGCGGAAGGGAGGATAATTGGATCAGGAGGGACATACGCAGTACGGCGGCTATGCGCCGGGCACCATTGGATCCCGAAGACATCTCCCGACAGGTATGGCGAAGGTCGTCAACAAACGAAGCTTGATACTGACCGAATCGGTCTATCGGAGTTGGAAGAAAAGTTGGCGGTCACCTGGGCACTAACCCGAAGGGGCTAGAGGTCAGGTGACCATGCTCCCTACAAAAATCGAATTTCCTCCCGCAGTTTCTTCCCTTTTTCTTTCTTTTCTCTCTACAGCACCATTTCCTTATCGTCACTGCGTTAAGCTGCTCCACGACCAGTCGATCATTTTCCGGTGCTCAGAGCGAGTAGCGGCAATTTTCGCTAGCGGTACCTTCGTCAATCCAAGGTGTACTGTTAGATAGACGCTGCAAACATTATACATCACAGTCTGTATTAGGCTTAGGTATCTAGTAATGGGGTCACTCGTGGCTCATGGGCCGTACATGATGAGGAAGAGACTGGCTGCTGAGAGCGCTATATAAGAGAACAGAGTGCTGGGTCGGTCCCGGACATGGCAAGCTTGTTGCTGTACGTTCTCCAAGACTCGGCCGTTCGGGGGAGCAGTCGGCCGCTGTCGGCGAGAGCCATGGTCTCTTCTGATCGCAGGAGACACCCGGGGATAACTTCGATAGATTGATTCGTGCAGGTGTCTGGCGCCGGTACCTCATCTGTATTGCCATCAGGAGATGTACGGCATTCTCGCTTGTTGTCGCTCTGGGCATCACTCGTTGGGTCTTTTAGCTTGTTGGGGAACCTGACAAATACCTCTGCAGCGATCATGCTACGATATCCGGCCTCACCGTTGAAGTTCTCTTCGGGAGGGGCCGTCGAGATATACTTGTGATGCTGGTGGTGTGGTATGGTCCTGGGCTCCTGCGTGCCCGCTGCTCCGGTTCTGGTTTCAGCCAGTAAAGACCTCAAACCGGAGGTACCCTTGTAGGACGAGGCCATGTAACTAAGATCCACCATTGTGGGGCAAAGCTCGTGCATGATGCTCCGGAAATCCGTGAGTTTGTCAGGTAAGGGTCCTATGAAGTTCCGGTATAGGTAGATCAAGGCTATGAAGAGGTCTTGCCCAACCAAAATGGGCCGCCGCGTTTTGAGCCGGAGCTTCAAATGAGTTGCGTACTCGTCGATGGTCTGATTGGCCAGCTGGCCTTTTTCGCGCAAGGTAGCATGGACGGCGCCGAACAAGTGATTGGGAAGCTCGGTGAGGTCGCCGCCGATGAGCGCTTCTACAATCCATCGGAACCCGATATGGCGCCAGATACTGCGCTGCACTATGTGCTCGAAGGATTTCTCGTTGCACTCCCAAATGTTGACTTTAAAAGCACCGATTTCAGCGTAGAGCTGTGGGTATTCCGCGTCGATCAACTGGCAGACCAGGTTCTGCCAGCCACCATACAGAGCCCTCCAGGGCATGCGGGAGTACATGGATGAGCGTTGGCGGCGTTCCGGCGTTGGAGGAATGACCAGAAAGGGTTCTGGGGCGTCGTTGCATCATCACCATCGTTGAGCCAGTCATGGATGAGATTGCGGATGGCGTCCAGGAAAGCATGTGCCTCCTTGTTGCCGTCTTGGATGCTGAGCGGTTTCCGGGCCCGACCTGTCGCATTGGCCAAGTCCTTGGCCACTCTCCTGGCCACTGCATGGCGCTCTCCCTCTAGGGAGAGGTAAGGGACACTTTTTGTGTGGAGGAGGACCAAAGAGAGGGAAGATTCTCTAAGGAGAGAGTCGATGGCTGTGATGGTTAGCTCTCGTGATGCCACCAAGAGCGAGTTGGACGAACATACCGTTAGTTTGGAGGCACCAATCACGGGAAATGTCCAGGGTATTGGTGATGATCGGTCTTAGATTGAAGTTGTAGGCCCGGAACACGTAGTGCGCTGAACAAGAAGTTAGAACCAATGTCAGAGGGTGTTGGTGAATAGCGTACCTGTGTGGGGATACTCGTGAGCGATCGTCAATCCCACTTGGAGTAGGTTGTATTTCTCGGCGGCGGCTTTGATCTTGTCGTAGCGCGCTTGTAGAGAGATTATCTGGGAACTGTCATCTTCCGGGAGGGTGCCGGATAAAGTAAAACCCAAGGATACAAAGGTGCAGTCCGAGAGGGCCTGTAAGATGAGAGGAAGGTTTGTAGGGAATGATCCTCGCTCAACATCCATGATGGGATGAGCGAGGGTGGAGTGGCGTATAAGGGTAGAATATAGTGAGTGGACAGTATAAGATGTAAGCGTGGAGAGAGTGTGTAAAGAGTGTAGATGGTAGATTGATGGTAGATGGAGAGAAAAAAGAGTGTTTACTTGAAGTATAGAAGGAACTATACACATTCCTCGTTAGGAAGGTACGAATCCCAGCACTTGAACCCTGACGAGATATTACTTAATGCTAACATGACTGCCGTAGTCGACTGGGCAGTTGCTGTACACGTGACCCCTGTAGCTTAGTGGTTAGAGCATTGTGCTTATATGAGCATGTCCACGACGGCTTGTATGAAAACACTCGCAAGGGTCGGCGGTTCGAACCCGCCCAGGGGTATTCTTTTTATTTATTTTTTCTTTTTGTTCTACATTTTCACCTATCTGTAGACAGATAGATAGTGTTTACTGCATTGGGAATGCATTAGGAGTTATTATTTTTATTCTCATTTACCTCGTCCATCGTATACCTACCGGTATACCTATAGATACCTACCTAGGTAGCTGATTACCCCGTACCCCGTACTCCGCCCAGTCCCGTGACTTCCTCCACGAGCCGAGGGATTTCCCTCTTTCAACGCCGACGACTCCCCAACCTCCACATCGTCACTTACTCTGCCGTACACTTACGCACTGTACCCCCTTTGCTCATGGCGTGACCTTCACCAGCTCAATCTCTCACACTCTCATCTCCAATTCAATTCACTCTCCCCATCTCCTTCTCTATCCCCACCCCATTGACCGGTCCATTCCGCGGGCGGTGTACCATGGCCGACGACTCCTCCATGTCTGCGTCCCAGTCGCAGCTCTCCGCTTCCACCTCCACTCCTCTCTCTCCCTCCAAAACCTGCTCCAAGACATACAAGAAGGCCTCCCAGCTCTACCTCACGAGGCGTCTGCAAGAATCCCTCGCCGCCCTGCAACCCGCCATCACCATTGCCCCGTCCGACGACCAACATGCCAACGGCGATGCTGCCGCCCCGCCTGTCGCCTTCGCCTCCCCCACGTGGCGTATCAAGGTGTGGAATCTCTACATCACCCTGCTGAGCTCCATCGTCGACCTGGGGCCGGAAGAGGGCAAGAAGCTCTTCGGCCAGAAGGAGTGGAAGGCCATCTCGTCGCAGGTCCGCGATGGCGGCATCTGGGAGACCGTCGTGACCACCGGGTATAAGGGGCTCGAGGGCTCCGTCGACGCCGAGGTCGTCTACAACCTGTGAGTCTGCCTCCTGTCAATCACTCATTTAACCCCCCCTCCTAAACAGCGAACCGCGTAGGGCAACCCTCCTCCTCAACCACTCCCCCTCGCAAGCCCTCAACCAGCACCGCCTCGAGACCTACCTCTCGTCCTACGGCCAGCCCAACCTCGACATCACCGAACACCTCAACTCGTCCTCCTCCCGCAGACCCGCCGGCGGCCCCGGCGCCGACACCCCCAAGGACCTCGCCTCCCGCGTGCGCATCATCGAGCTCTTCACGCTGCACGTGCTCCCGCGCAATGAGGAATGGGAGTACGCCAGCGAATTCATCAACCTGAGCGAGGTGCTCGACGACGAGCGCAAGGAGGTCTTCCTGCAGACGCTCGACAGCCTGCAGGAGGAGAAGCAGCAGGGCGAGCTGCGCGCCGCCGCGCTGCAGCGCGAGAAGGACGCCGAGATGGAGCGCCAGGCCCGCGACGCCGAGCGCCAACGCGAGGAGGAGGAGGCGGCGGCGGCGGCGGCAGCGGCCGAGCGGGCCGCCCAGCAGGCCAAACACGCCCGCAGCAACAGCGAAGTCGACTACGGGATCGAGCGGACCCGTCGCAATGGCACCGTCAAGGGCCGCGGGAAGACCCGCTCGGCGTTTTCGCCGCCGGCGGGCGCCGCCAAGAACGTCAAGAAGTCCGACAAGTCTGAGGCGTCGTCGTCGTCGCGGGCGCGGCAGACCCGCGCCCTCGGTTCCGCCCTCCGCACGCTCTTCCAGTACTTCTCCAAGACCGTCGCGGGCAGTCCGCTGTCGTTTGCGCGCACGCTGCTATTCTTGCTGGGGCTGCTGGTGGCGCTGAGCCGGCAGGATGTCCGCGAGCGCCTCCGTCGCATTGCCGGGAACGGGTGGCAGAAGGTCAAGGGGACGATCGGGATGGGGGTGAAAGTGAGCTATATCTGAAATTTGTCTGTCTGTCGTGTCCTGTTATTCATCATCGCGTCGTTCCGTTGCCCTCTCCTGTTGATAATCCCGTTCCGTCCTTCATGTATTTATTACTATTAGACTACCTGCCTACAGAGGTATGCAATGCATGTCCAAACTATATTATCATACGGACACTTCTCTCTCTCCCATCTCCGGCTCGTCGCGCCGCTTGTCCGCGCGCGCACTCCACCGCCGAAAGACCTGCACAAAGACGTGCGCCACGCAGATCTGCTCCGTGGTATACAGCAGCACGGGGACGGAGGTCTTGGCCTTGATGAACAGCTCCAGCGGCGCCCACATGGCATACAGCAGGGGGATGCCCAGCGAGGTGCTCTTGGCGGGGGCGCAGAAGCACACGGCGATGGTTTCCGGGGGGGCCAGCGGCGCAAGGCCACACCCACCCCCACGCCATCCCGGACCGTCTCGGTCCTCGGCCCCGGACCACGTCAGCAGCCAGCACAGCCCGAACGATGCGCCGGTCAGGGCGACGTACAGGGCGACGTTGAAGGCGACGACGAAGGCGATGTTCGCGGCCGAGAGGGTCTGCAGGGCGCCGGTTGCGAAGCACGAGGAGAACGTGGACCTACTCCGCATTACATTCATTACATTCTACTCATGCACTAGGGTATATCGACTAGAGAAAGAAAAGGGGGGGAGTTACCAAACCAGCAGCAACATGCAGAAACTGCCCACCTTTGCTAGCCGCGTCTTCTGCACGACGCTGGCCGTCGCCTCGGGCCAGGTCCACCGCACCGCCTGCCCGACGACCAGCGGGAGCAGCACGCCTAGCCCGAGCTGGCGGAAGACCTGCACGTACATGGCGGAGAGGCCGTGGGCGGCGGCGGCGCCGCGCCAGGGGGCGAAGGCCGGGCGGGGCGGGAGGAGGACGACGGTCCATGCGGGGGAGAGGAAAGGGCCGACGATGTTGGCGAGGAGGACCTCGACGAGGGCGGCGGCGTCGTCGCCGCCGGCGGAGCGGGTCATGACGACATTGCTGGCGATGGTGGTGGGGATGCAGGCCGTGAAGAGGTAGCCGGCCAGCAGGGCGCGGTCGATGCGGGGGGTCGGGGCGCGGTCGGCGGCGAGGATGATGTGCACGACGGCCAGGACGAGGGCGGGCACGAGGAGAAAGGAAATTCCCTGGACGAGGAGGTGGAGACGCCAGTTGCGGGCATGGCGGAGGAGCTTGTCGCGGGGGATACTCAGGCCGGAGACCAGGAAGATGAGGGCCATGGCGCCGTACAGGATGGAGTATTCGGCGCGGATGATGCCGCCGTGTTTGGCGACGGAGGGGAAGAAGTAGGCCAGGACGCAGGCAACGGCGATGCCGATGAGGAGCCACTGGTGGAGGAGAAAGACGAGGATCTGCTGAGGCGTCATGGTGCTGCTCGCCGTCTATAGAGTTGGGGGAGTCATGTTGGAGTGGTGTACAAGCGACCCTTGCTGGAATCTTAAGTAGTAGGCGTACATCCCTTGCAGCACGAGTCGTTTGGCTTGACCAGGCGAGGGTTTACAGGAAGACGTGTAGGTATAGTCGGAGAGACTCCGATGGGAGTATGATCTGGCAGTTCGTTTACCCAGCTTGGCATATCATATAGATCCAGCAGATCAGATCAGATAAGGCAATGCGACATATGCATGCATGTGAAGCTGCCCGTGGGACATGTCCGCTAGAAGCGCTACTGCGTACAGTCCGAATGATCGGACCGACTGGGCATACGGAGGATGTTGTATTTATTCTCGGTGGTTCGGGATGTGCCATCTTGCTCTGAAGGATCGCGTGGATAAATCATGAACCGTGCTGGAGCCGGACCGAAGGAGCGGAGGAGAGTGGTCCGACGAAGGGAAGAGTAAGTAGACAGTATATATGAGGAGGGATGATCGGATGCAGTGGATGAAGGACAATGATTGCATGAAGATGGCTCCTGAAGACACGTAGGATATAGTGGTCGCGTCTGTATAGATGGTGTTGAAGTGCCGACCGTTTTGGGTAATGACCTCGGCTCAGGGTTTGGCCCGGATTTACCCGGATGGATGAACTCATAGATCAGTGTCACATGTGATGGATGAGGACATGCAGAGGATGGAGAAGATGGATAATTTATTAGAATACGAGATGTTTTAAATATGCTAGAGAGACAGAGAATGTACGGAGAGCAAGGTAGAGATAGTAGCTGGGCGGTGGTGTAGCTGTCGGATACCTGGGGAGCTGCAGAATCCTTCTCCGGATATCATATAGTTACGGAGTCGCTAGAATGACGCAGGATCAGATATCTGGGGATGCCTCGGATCTCACACCGTGGGGAGAATGATAATATAAATATGCCGTACGGCGTCTATCAAGTAGATGCAGCACCTATAGCTTCTGTCCTCCTCGACGACTCCTCTTCGAGTCGACGTACTTCCGCTCGTCCATCTCCGCTTCCCCGTCTCTACTCCACGGTTACCCGGTCCCAAATCCCCAGCAAAAGCCGCCACTGGAACCGAGCCGTGATCCTCATTCCCGAGAATTCATTTATTTCTCCAGAATTCTTCGTGCTGGCCCTCTGAAATCCCCCTCGTGCCGAGGATCGTGGTCGCTCATACTTCCGTATCTCCCCGGACTCTGCGCACTCCTGTGAACGTCCGATATCGTCACTTTTCCCTCTGGGACCATTGCTTCCGCGGAATTGAGTCGCCTGTGGATTTCTTTTTCCCTCCTCGTCCTCTTCCTTTCACCCTCTTCTCCTTTACTCTCCTCTCCTTCCCTTCCTGCCCAGCTCCCCCCCAATCGCCACAATGTCCAAGCAGCAGAACGGCAAGAAGCCCGCCTCGCCTGCGGTCAACTTGATCGCCGGCGGTGGTGCTGGTATGATGGAAGCGCTCGTCTGTCACCCGCTTGACACCATCAAGGTGCGCATGCAGCTGTCCCGACGGGCCAGGGCCCCCGGGATGAAGCCGCGCGGTTTCGTGGCTACCGGTGTCGACATCGTGAAGAAGGAGACCGCTCTCGGTCTGTACAAGGGTCTCGGGGCCGTCCTGGGTGGGATCATCCCCAAGATGGCCATCCGGTTCACCTCCTACGAGCAGTACAAGCAGCTCCTGGCCGACAAGGAGACCGGCCATGTCACCAGCAAGGCCACTTTCCTGGGTACGTTCCTCCCTCTCTCTACTTCGGAAGGCCGCAACTAACAGCCCCAGCTGGTCTGGCCGCCGGTGTCACCGAGGCCGTCGCCGTGGTGAACCCCATGGAAGTCGTCAAGATCCGTCTGCAGGCCCAGCATCACAGTCTGGCGGATCCGCTCGACGCCCCCAAGTACCGGAGCGCGCCGCACGCGCTCTTCACCGTCATCCGCGAGGAGGGCTTCAGCGCCCTGTACCGGGGAGTGTCGCTGACGGCCCTCCGGCAGGGGACCAACCAGGCGGCCAACTTCACCGCCTACACCGAGCTCAAGGCCGCCCTGCAGCGCTACCAGCCCGAGTACAGCAACACGCAGCTCCCCTCGTACCAGACCACCGTCATCGGTCTCATCTCCGGTGCCGTGGGCCCCTTCTCCAACGCCCCCATCGACACCATCAAGACCCGCCTCCAGAAGACCCGCGCCGAGCCCGGCCAGTCGGCCGTCACCCGCATCCTGGTCATCGCCAAGGACATGTTCAAGCAGGAGGGCGCCCGCGCCTTCTACAAGGGTATCACCCCGCGCGTGATGCGGGTGGCCCCCGGCCAGGCCGTCACCTTCACCGTGTACGAGTTCCTCAAGGGCAAGCTGGAGGCGTCCAACTGGAGCTTGGTCAACGGCGGCAAGTATCAGGAGTAAGCGGGAGGGGGGGAAAGTTCAAAGTTTCTGGTTGAGTCGGAATAGCCGCTGCGTGTTGGCGCAAGCATTTGATATACCATGAGCATGGTGGCGTTTTCGATGCGATCTGCATGATCCGTATATATGATTTTGGCTGGATTGGAATGTACTGTATATAGTGTTTATACCATTTGATAGATTTGAACGTGCTGGAGGTAGAGTACAAGTAGAGTATGCATATGCATTACCTGCTGTAGTTACTTCGTACAGTAGTTAACTAGTACCGTAGGGTGACTAAGCCTCCCCCCCTAATAAGTTCACATCAACATCCCACCAACTCGCAACTCACGCCAACATGCAGTCCGGAATCTCAGGTATCGTTCCATCATCGCCCCGTCCACGGATCCCTCTCTAACGGTTCAGTCTCCTCCGACCTCCACGATGCCTTCAACGCCTTCTCCTCCGATCAATCGCTCTTCTGTCTACCCGTCACCATCACCGCCGAGAGTCTGACGCCTCTCCCCTCCATCGGCTTCGTCGCCCCGAACGCCTTCTACCCCTCGCTGGCCCAGCTCTCCACCGTGCTGCAGCCCAAAACCCCCATCTACCTGCTCCTGCGCCGCCCCGCCGACTCCAGCCCTGGCTCTGGCTCGTCCACCCTCGTCGCCCTCACCTACATCCCCTCCAATGCCGCCGTCCGCGCCAAGACCCTCTTCGCCTCGACGCGCTCGACCCTCGTGCGCGAGCTCGGCACCGAAAAGTTCGCCACTACCATCTTCGCCACAGAGGAGGATGAGGTGCTGACCGAGGACGCCTGGCGCGAACGCGAGGCCGAGACGAACGGCGCCCAGCGCGAGGAGCTGATGGGCGAGAAGGAGCGCGAGCTCGAGGCTGTCCGTCGCGCCGAGGAAGAAGCCCGCAGCGGGACCCCGGGCCGTGACATTGGCATCGGAGGCTCATTCCGTCGCGGTGGTGGCGGCGCTGGCGGCGGAGGGTTCGGCCCCAGCACCGGGTCGGGCATGCATGTGTCGATGCCCGTGGAGGAGGCGGCCCAGACGGCGCTGAGCGAGCTGCAGGAGGGCGCGTTGGTACAGTTGGTATGCTTGTCCTATTCAGGGAGGGGGGAAGGAGATGTTGGTAGTATTGCATCGAGCTAACGTATGTACATACAGGCCATTGATATCCCCCGGGAGACGCTCACGCTTGCGGCGGCCGAGTCCGGCGTCGAGCCGTCCGCCGTCCAGGACCACATCTCGGGCGCCTCGCCCCGCTACACCTTCTACCACTATCCCGGGTCGGAGGCGGTCATCTTCGTGTACACGTGTCCGTCTGGGTCATCGATCAAGGAGCGTATGCTGTATGCGAGCTCCCGCATGTCGGCCCTCGAGCTGGCTCAGGGGCAGGGCGTCAAGGTGTCCAAGAAGGTAGGTCCGATATGTCCGATGAGGGGGGAAGGCCGCTAACGATGCGTAGATTGAGGCGTCAGCGCCGGACGAGATCTCCGCCGACAGACTGCACGAGGAGGTGCATCCGCCCCAGGACAACGGTCTGCGTCGTGGATTCGCCAAGCCCCGTCGACCGGGACGGTAGATGATGGTGAGAAGGAGGAGGAGCAGTCGGTCTGATTAGAAATGCATCGCTGTAGTTCCAGTTCCCGTTCCAACATTCCAGTCCCATATCCTTCCCTCCCATATTGTCAGGCCTGCTCCCACCCCACAACCAACACCCACCCCCCGCGTACAGCGTCCTCCCTGCCGGCGTGACAGACCGGCCATCAATGATTTCGAAAACTCTTCTTCTGGTAGAACAGATCTGTTCGCGAACTGCCCAGGTTGATGATTTTCGGACACCCGTCGCGGTCCTTCTCCAGCCGCGTACACTCGAAACAGTAGAAGGCGTCGCTGATGCCCTCGCCACCGCACACGACGCATTTGTTCTGGTAGTTACCGAACGAGCACTCGTCGCAGATGCGCACCAGCGTCGTGGGACGCACGTAGGAATCGCACACGGGGCATTTGCCGTCGCATTTGTCGCAGAGACGGCCGATGGAGATGCCGGGTTGTTTGCGACACATGACGAGATCGGGGTGATGGCGAGACATGACGAAGAGGGGTAAGTCGGGATGAAGTAGAGTGGTGAGGAGAGAGGATTGTGGGAAGAGAAGAAGAAGAAGAAGAAGAAGAGAAGCGGCGGCAAAGAAGCTCGAGATTCCGCCTCACGTGGTCTGTGCATCTCCGCCCGCCGAACAGAAAACATTCGGTACGCTGTACAGCTTCGCGTCACGCCCCCTCCCACTTCTCCTCCATTTGATATCTGTGTCTATCTATCTCGAACGCTGTCGATTACACGCACAATGGCAGACGGGTACGCCACATCTTCACCCCTCCCAGCACCCTCCGCTAACCGCTACAGATCCCTCGCATCCGCCGTCGCAATCCCCGATCAACCATCGCCAGACGCCTCCAAGCGACGGAACTCCTCCATTACAGATCACCCAGAGCCCGACAGCAAACGCCGCCGTCTCAGCTCCCCGAAGGCCCCCCGCAACACCGACCCAGATCCGGCGCAATCCCCGGACCGCAAACGCTCCGTCGACGCCGACGCGGCCGCGGACCGGCCCAGTCGTCCGGCAGGCGGTCGCGACGAGGAACGCAAACGCGGTCGTCGCCTATTCGGCGCTCTTCTCGGGACGCTGTCGCAGAGCTCGAGCTCGGCAGCGCAGAAGCGACGGGCCGACATCGAGCGACGACAGCAGGACAAATTGAAGCTGCAGGATGAGGAGTACGGCGAGTTGACGCGGAAGCGGCGTGAGGAGCGCGCCGCCGTCCGCAGGAAGGCCCAGAGGGCTTACGATGAGGAATCCGTATGCCATCCGCGACTACGATCCGTGCTGTTTGCTGGGACCGCGACTGACCGGCAGTCTAGATGCGCACGCGACATGCAAATTTACTAGCAATGGCCCGCTTCCTCAAGACGAAATCAGAGCCCGTATTGGTACGTCGGTTACTGTTGGCCTCTCCGCGAGCGTGCTAACCCTTGTCCAGTACTACAAACCATGGCAGCTCCGTCCGGGAGACGAAGACACCATCCGTGACCAGATCGACCAAGCTGAAGCGACGATTGCCCGCGAAGCCGCCGAGTTCGAAACGCGATACCCACCGCAGGACCCTGAGAAGCAGCCTGACGAGACGGCGCCTGCCACGGAAACCCCGGGTGCTACTGCTGCTCCTGCTGCTTCGGACACGGTGGGTGCTGACACTAACCTAAATGACAGAGGCCAAGAAGCCCGGACTGATGATGCGCCTACTAACGAGAGCCATGATGCGGTCGTCGCCCCTGACCCGACAGATGAGCACCGCGCGGATGACGATGGCGGCGAGGTGGTGGAGGATCAGGAGGACACGGTGGAATATTGATACCAACGTAGGGAGGGCTTTTTGGCTGTTCTTGCAAACGCGGATTGATTAGTGATGGTGAGGAGAAGCTGCCTGCATTAACGAGGGCCGAGGCTCGGAGCACCACCATCACCCTGCAAGTTTTATAGATACCATGTTTGACGTCGATTAAATCCAGCTGTCCGCCGTAAACACCCTGCTTTTGTTCGCTCCGTACTTTTGGCCTTGCTCGCTCTTGGGCACGAAGGTGAGCGCGCAGTTGACGTCGGTTTCACGTGATGCGGCCTAATTGTATAAACGCAGACGGACTCGCCTGATCGACTTTCGCAACCTCTAGAGCACCAACCATCCTAGACACATAATCTTCCACCTCCGGGCTTCACCATGTCCGGCGTCGATAAGATCAACGTACGCGGCGATCCCAGAGTTGAACGCCGCTCTGCCCGCGTCAATGGCAAGACCTACAGTATGCGGGACCTCGGCTGGCTGCCAGCCAGCTATATCCAACTCTGTCTACCAGATCTAATCGATCAGGCTACCTGTACAGCGTCCCCGAATCGGGAAAATACACTGCCACCATCTTTCTGGTACGTCCCCAGTCCGACCAACATGGTACCCTACTGACGCCCCAGATCCACGGCTTCCCCGACCTCTCCATGGCATGGCGGTACCAAATTCCCATGCTGAGGAACAAGGGCCTCCGCGTTGTCGCTCCTGACTGTCTGGGATATGGACAGACCGTACGTGCACCCGGCTGGCGCATCGATCTCTCCCCACTCACCACCGCCAGGACGCCCCGTACGCCGTCGAACCGTATTCCAACAAAAGCTGCGCCGACGACATCAAGGAACTGGCCGCGCAGCTCGGCGCGCCGAAGATCATCGTCGGCGGCCACGACTGGTACGTCTGCATCATCGGCACCGTCTAACTAACCCCCCCCCCCCCCCCCCCCCCTCTCTCACCCGTAGCGCTGACGGTACACCACGCAGGGGCGCATTTCTCGCCTACCGCATCGCCCTCTGGCATCCCGACCTCGTCACCCACGTCTTCACCGTGTGCGTGCCCTACGCCGCCCCGATCAAGACCTACATGCCCATCGAGCAGATGGTCGCCACCATTACCCCGCACTTCGGCTACCAGGTGCAATTCGTGCGCGGGGAGCTGGAGAAACTCCGCTCCAAGGACGAGATGAAGCTGTTCCTGTCGACGTTGTACGGCGGCCGCACAGGATCCGGCGAGGTTGCCTTCAGCGTGCACGACGGCGTGCTCCTGGATAAGATGTTCCAGGTGCGACCGTCACGGTTGTTGACCGACGAGGTAGGTTGCTTTCTTCCTTCGTCGGCTGGCACTGGCGAGTTGGTATCGCGCAGGAGACTAACAGGCTAGGAACTCGACTACTACGCGGAAGAATTCGCGCGCAACGGTCTTCACGGCCCCTGTACGTATTATTCCCTCTGCGGCGTGCGCCGGCGCTAACGCTGTCAAGTCAACTGGTATCGCACCCGTGAGGTCAATTTCCACGATGAGCTCCCCATCCTGGACCGTCGAATCTCCTGCCCTGTCTTGTTCATTCAGGCCCTCCGTGATGCGGCCCTTCCGCCGCATCTGGGCAAGGGAATGATGAAGGCTATCCCTCATCTGGCCTTTAAGCAGGTCGATACGGCGCATTGGGCACTCTGGGAGAAGCCCCAGCAGGTGAATGAGATTCTGGCCTGGTGGTTGGACGATGTGGTGTTTAAGGATCCGCGGGATTTGAAGTTGTAAGTAGATCCTGTATGAGTGCTTTAAATGGACATAGGGTGGTAGTTATGGAAGAAGGTATACATGAATTATTGGGAAACTTTCGACTGTTTCACATATTAAACGGTTTAGTGCCCCCAACTCCGATTGCTGTACCTAAGTATGCCATATCCTTGTTAGCCAATCGCCCTTGAACCCAATATAACTCCTGCAAATTGGCGTTATCAGAATAACTGCTACAACCGGCTCCGCAACGCCATTGCTTTTACTTCCTAACCCCAGTGTACGAGTACTCCAGGGCCACAGCACAATGCACTGATTCGCGAGAAAGAAGACTTGCTCAGTGATATCGTGGCCCAACAAGCTCTCGGCCAAAGACCCTCAGTTGCCCCAATCCAAATCCGAAAGGCGATATCGCTCACATGAGAGATAGAATTGGACCTGACCCAATACGTACTCCGACGCTAGGGACTGCAGCAATGGATCATCCTCGAATATCCGCCAGATAAGACTCCTCCGGCGCAAGATGCTGTTACACAGTGTTTGCAGTGTCTGCCTGACCGATATTCCATCGACCCGCGATTTCTGGTAGACAAAAGTATCCGATTCAGTGCCCACAATAGACTCCTTATAGAATGAGAAGAGATCATTGATTTCATCCGTGATGTCGAGCAATTCGGGAACTCCTTGCAGCAGGAGCTTCATACGCTGCATGCTGTATAGCTCTCCCGGCAAGAGAAAGAAGACGTACGCCTCCGAACTGCCGTTCATGTTGCGGAAATATTTCGGAAACGAGGGCGAAGCCTTCGCTGTGAAGGAAGCCGAGCGATCGTATTCGATCTCCAGGCTGGAGAGCGAGTTGATGACGCTGACGAACAGCTTGTTTGCGCACGGGGTGGAAAACTCGCGGTCAAACCCCTCCATGACCGTGGCCAATAGGTCGAATATTTCGGGTTGGTCTCTATTAGGCTGCAACAGTCGCTGCCGAAATCGGGCAATGTCCGGGACCATTGCCGGGCCCACGTCGTCTAGCACCAGATATAAAGCCGTATAGAGCCCAATCAGGAATTTCGCGCGGTCACTATGCAGCGGATAGAAGTAGTTGGCCACCAGAGCTCCAACCTTGGAGACAGCATAGGCCAACGAGTGGCCTGGAGTAACAGGTCCAACACGAGAATAGATCGTCTCGGCGAGGCCTGAAGATGGCTTTTGCTTGTCAAGAGGGCTGACGTGCACTTTTTCCAGGAATTCCCCAAGCAGCATCTGGATTTGCGGCTTAGTGATTTCCTCAGCAGGAGAAGCAGGAGAATCTACCCCGGAAGAGGTGTGAAGAAGCTTGACAGGTTGTGGTGCATACATGCTTCTGCCTTTTTTGATATCGTTGCATGCTCCGTCTACGAGCGTGGATGGGGAAGTGTTGGCCATCATGAAAGGAGGTTGTATCAATAGTTTCTTTCACGATTGGAGCTTTCTCTGGCTAAAATATGAATTCCTTGATATACTGGGCGGAAGCGACGGAACAGGGTAGCCTGTCCCTCCTGGTGAAAACCTGCTTAAGACTTTCATAACAAGAGCGGTTCGGAATTACCCTAATATGTAAGGTGACCAATGCAACAGATCTGGACCAAAGGGCTCGACTCTATTCAACTACGTCCAACTCTAAATGTATGTAGGCGTCGGAGCGCGCGAAACTTTTATGTAGGTTATATCCTGATAAGCGATCAGTGTATTATTTTGCCACATTATCAACTTTTACACGTTTCATCATGGCATAGTGCTGCAGCACCTTCTCCTGGACACACTGCATCCTGCATGCAGCTACAGTCTGGCAAGTGGCTTCCACTGCCCCTGGACATTCCGACTCATCATCATGGCAACGCCGCCCGCAATGGACATCACGCCTCCAAACACCCACATTGCATTGAATCCTCTGTCGCCGAGGATGGAGCCAGCCGACGGAGTCCCAATTAGGTTGCCGATGGCCATGACCGCATAGCCCATCCCCATTCGCGTCCCGATAAGACCCCTGTCAGGAGAAAGCTTCACAAAACATGTAGGTGGCAAGGAAACAAACGCCCCCGAAAAGAAACCATAAAACAATGCAATGATGATGATCCCGGCCAGACTTGACAGGTTGATCAGCGCAAACATGAGACCACCGCAGATGATGGTGCATGCCGAAATGATGTTGAAGGGGCCGATCCGATTCGCGAAGAAGTTCGGGAACACACGACCAAACACGGAGCCGGTGGTGATGATCGAAAGGAGATAAAACGCAAGCTCTCCCGAGGCAATATCCTGCTGGATCGAAAAGTACTGGATGTAGAAGAAGGGTATGTTAAGCGACACGAAGGTCAGTGTGCCTCCTAGCACGAACCAGATGTAGGCCGGTTCAGCGAATGCCGACAGGTCGATCAGCTTCCTCTTGCTGGCAGGGGCCACTCGGATCCGGAACACAAGCAATGGTATGAATAGCGTGACGAATATGATGAGTCCAATGGCTCTCGTCGTCCAGCCAAATCCAATTCGATCGCATAGTCTATGGAAAACTATCGGATATAGTATGCCCCCTGCACAGATGCCATTTGTTAGCTTATCGAGTATATCGTCGTCTGCGGTGACTCACCGAGTCCACTTCCGGCAGCTGCTATGCCGTTCGCGAGGGCTAGCTTCGTGCTGAAGTACGTGGAAAGGACAGCGACCCCAGGTATGAAAATGAGGCCGACACCAATGCCGATGCAGAAGCCCTGAGCCAGAAGAGCTTGATAGTACTCATGACTGATACTGATCATCATCTGGCCAAAGACTATCAAGAATGATCCGCTGCCCAGTAACGTGTAAAAGTAACCTGCATCATATAGAGGACCTGTTGCTAGACCGACGATCAACAATAGGGAAGACTGGACGGAGCCTATCCAGGAGATGTTGGATGAAGTTGAGACAAAAAGAGCGCCGGTCTCGTAGTACGTTTGGTATGCGCCAAAGGTATTCAGAATTCCCCTAGAATCGTTATATGATGTACTATCTCTGGGTATCCACTTACCATGTGTTGAAAAATATAAAGAAAGTTCCAAACACTTGGAGCCAAGCTTTCAACCCACCATTCGGAATTGTAGATGCATCATTGGCAGACGCCTTGGCTTTCTGGGCTTGGAAATCATGTTTCTCGTTTCTTTCCGGTTCAGGATGACCCCGAGTGGCAGAGTCCCCGTTATCGGACATCACGTTGTTGTCAGTGTAATTGCTTGTTCTCGCATTGATTGAAACAGAGGATCCAGTAGGAATATATAATAGAATAGCGCGTATAAATGTAGCCGTTGGGCGTACGTAAAGAATCGACCTAGCTGCCAAATACGCGGCGTTAACCTGACAAGAACATATGGAGCGGTCCGCTCCGCTTTCAACCCCTTGGGAAAGATGTCAGATTCATAGGAGAATTGCATATACAGTGTACGCCTAGTTAAGATAGTGCTGTGTCCTTGCCTGCCCTAGGAAATATCAGACAAGTGAGAAGTGCAACTTCTAGCGGCGAGCACCGAGGAATCCTTCAAGAAGCTGTGCCGCGTCATGCATGGCTGACAGATCGACAGTCCAGTCAGTATACGAGCATCATGATGTTGATGGTAGTTCCTCATTTGACGATAAGATTAGCTATCTTGGCCCCGATCTTGCACTAGTAGTCTGTGTAGTGTAATCGGCATCCTTATCCGCGTGGTATATGCGGTGGGTTCCGATGGGGGCGAGTAGGCGGAGCTCCCCGCTAGTAGTACGTGCTCTGTAGGGCGTTGGATATATTAACGTTTGCGGCAACCTCCGAGATCTGCATATAAAGAGCGAATTATGGCACTATTTTGCGACCCCCAATCGCGAATGACTCTCCCATCTGAAGGAATGGTCTGGCCGTCTCGGGACCGCCACCTGCATGTCATCGTAGTGGTACTCAGATCAGATGGTCACGGAGAGATCACGGATTATGACCGACAGCAATGAATGGCTCTTCAATCAGATAATATTCAAAGTTTAGTAGAAATTTATACGATGCGCCTTTCAAAGTGCCATAGCCGACTTCCTCGTTTATGGATGGAAACTACTTTACTACTCTGGTTCTCTTTTCCGAACATCATATTCCCTCCCCTGATCTATGTATTGGAATCATCTGCTCCTAATATACAGATATCAATGCCTCCCATTCTCATATGCTCCACTTTCTTGAGCGGTACGGACCGCCTGGGCCTCGACGCCTTAACTGCAGATCGAATTAAGTCTTGGAGACATAAACGCTTATGTGCAGCCCCACCATTCCTCAGCAGGCTTAGCAAACTTAGCATAGTGGATCAAGTAGGCTTATACGGCCCTTCATCCGAGCTCTTTACGGCTAAGTTTTAACAGGGTGCAAAATACGTAGAGTATATTCAATGCCCTACTGCTCTGTTGGGCCGGGGTCCGAGAGTTAGTCGCTATTGCGAGATGGTCACATCCACACATTCTTCAGACAGATCTTCCTTCCTTCTAGACCATCGTGGACTAGCAAATACGACAGATGTGCCATTCGCTACTAAGCGATCATATACTTTTATCAAGCAGGGTATCATATTAAGGGAATACTGTGTCGTATTTGAAGTAATAAGCACTACTGTGACTTGCGCATCGAGGGTCCCTGCATGTTTCATAGACATAGCCGAGCATGAGATGGCTAACCGCCACATGTATAGACATCCATGATCTCCTAAGGTAATGGCTACTTTCATCACAGGACGGTATGCAATGTTTCAATCGTTGCAGGCCACAAAGATATACCCGTTATGACTTGCATCTGCATGTCTTTCAAAAAGCAAGACTTACCTGCCGAGTGCTTCTCCAAAATCCTGTCATAAGCAAACATCGCACCTCGTACAAACTAGTCATGGGCATCATCACGCCAGTGAATCCTTCCTGGACCAACACGAGGCATTTCGGCTAGAATGGTCACCAACATGTCTGTGGGTCGGAGGAGGTACATTCGTAAAGGCGCTCTGGTCCGAGAGGAAGGCTTGTAGTGTGAGACCTGTATAAAGAGCCTGTTGAGAGTGCTGTTGAAGGCAATATTCTGAACACTGTATAAGGACTGCTCTGTCATTCTTTTCCTGAAACGTGCGTTAGCAATAGCCTTTCCCCCAGAATTTCACCATGACTATCAGAACTCTGCCCATGCTTGCCCCGGCGGGAACCTTCCAAACCCGACGCACAGATGTTCTCATCGTTGGTGCTGGGCCAGCCGGGTGCATGGCAGCAGCTACCCTACTGCGGTATGACATGAACTTTTGTCTAATTGACAAGCGTCCGACAAGGACCCAAACGGGCCACGCAAGTGGTATGCAAAAAGAATCGTACCTGGCAGTATGGAAGCTCAGTTGCTAATCTTCTCTCATCTACCCAGCTTTCCAACCCCGGACGCAGGAGATCCTTCAAACAATGGATCTACTCCACACCCTGGACGGCAAGGGACACAGGTTGACCGAAACCTCTTTCTGGAACAGGGCTAATGTGGGAAATCTGGTCCGAACCTATGTCGGTTCCGAGGTCGTACATCGTGAGTGGCTAGATTCTTGTCTCAGATCATAGCTAACATCCAACGTGACGGTTTAAGCTACCCCTTACCAGTACCTTTTCAACACGGATCAGGGCCTTACTGAGGATACCTATGAGGCCTTCCTGGCATCTAAAGGCCAAAAGGTTCATCGGTTTATGGAGCTGATCGACTATAAATACAACGTCGATGACCACCAATGGCCGCTGACTGCCTACATAAAGAACAATGCGACTGGGGGTGTAGAGGCATGGTTGACTAAGTACATTCTGGGAACCGACGGTGCTAGAAGTGCAACCCGCAAGGTGACCGGAATTCAGTCATCCTCTCAAGGCGGAGAAGATGTGTGGGCAGTCGCGGACGTGTATCTTGATACAAACTTTCCCGACTATCGACGTCGCTGTGCCATTCGCACCCCCCAGGGTGGTTGCATGCTTATTCCCCGTAAGGACGAGGGCCTTCGGATTTTCTTGCAAGTTGACGAGAAAAGTAAAGCTATGCTTAGCGGGGCCAAAGATCAAAAATCACACGTTGGCCTGAAGGAAAGTGGCGCGTACAAATTGACCCAGTTTGTCCAGTCGCACATCAACAATGTCATGCACCCCTACAAGGCGGACATCACTGAAATTGTGTGGATCAGTCAATACCATGTTACTCAACGTGTTGTCCAGCACTTCCACGATGAATACAGGCGCGTGTTCCTCCTCGGTGATGCATGCCACACCCACAGTCCCAAAGCTGGTCAAGGGATGAACGTCAGCATCTGTGATGCATACAACCTGACCTGGAAGCTGGCGCTTGTGCTCAAGGGACTTGCGAGCACTGATCTGCTTCACACTTACGAGATTGAGCGACTTCAAATCGCGCAGCAGCTGGTTGAATTCGATGCGCGATTTGCTCGTCAGTTCGGGCAGACCGAAGACGTCGACAGCCAGAACCTGCGCGAGACGTGGGAAGAAGGTCATGGGTTCACCAGCGGTTGTGGATATAAGTACCCGCCCAGCCTTCTTGTGGATCCAGCTCTCGGGACCCAGATTGACGATCATGCGGTGGAGCCACTAACGCCGGGAAAACGTCTGCTTCCCATTGATCTGGTACGACACATTGACGGCAACCATTATAATCTTGTGGATGTCATGCCGTCTAACGGCAGATTCCACCTTTTTGTCTTTGCGGGAAGGCAGCTCATGTCTCCAACGCTCCAAGCTCTTGGGGAGGCCTTGAACTCACATCGGTCCCCCCTCCACTTGTTCAACTCCCTCCCTCTGAGTTTCATGGAGCGTTTCCGGCATGAAGATATCAAGACCGATCCTATACCCAGAGTAAATAGGAATTACCTGATTGATGTATTTGTCATTCACACTTCAGATCATCTGGACATCATCCTGGAAGATCTCCCGGCACCTTTCTCCACCCACTGGTTGATGCGGGTATACAAAGATGCTGGCGGTTTAGGACACAAGTCCCTGGGTGTACCAGAGGAAAGTGGTGCATTGGCTGTGGTTAGGCCCGATGGATACATTGGCTTGGTCACCGCGTTAGACCGGCTAGACCAAGTCACTGCATACTTTGATGGCTTCATGTGCAAGCGTATATAATCTGCACTGGAGTACAGACCGCCAAATTGGCATAGGGTTGAAAGGAACAGTTTCTGGATTATTATTATTTTTTTTTTTAGTTACCTGTTGAAAAAATGGGGACGTTGAGTCCCGGAAAAAGCCTTCAGTAATGTTGAATTGCGAATAAATTGCGAACAGCTTGAATCCCGTCCAGGTACACATGCGGAGAACAGATACCACCTATATATGTAGCAAGATAAAAGAACTGCTACATGAATGATAACGAATTTTTTTGCATATTGCGATAATGTTGGGTAACAATGTAGGATTGCCGCGTATGCACCACATGGGATTCACGACCGTATCAATCTAACCTATCATGTATCAACGATGATCCTTTTTCAAGTAAGAGATAGCAGCGTCCCAGTCAATCAAATCAGACGGCATTCGGAGCCATCCGACGCCCAAACACCGGGCTTCGGGCTTATGCGTGTGAGAATATACCAGTTTGAAGGGTATAAATAGGACGAAGAGTCGCTTGTGTAGCTCATCACCTGGAACATCCATATACGACCCTACCACATCCAGAAACACATAATTAGTCTTCCAAAAGAAATAACCCGTCATCTACATAATGTACCACCTTGGAGATGCACGCTACGGCAAGGACAACGTCCGGGTATACAAGGTATCTCGTGACAAGACAACGGGCGTTCAAGATGTTTGTGAGATGACCGTTTGTGTGCTTCTGGAGGGAGACATAGACACCTCGTGAGTCCACATACTAAAATATATCAACATTAGGGAAACTAATATCATATGTAACTTCTAGCTACACCCGGGAAGATAACAGTGTCCTTGTGACGACGGACGCAATTAAGAACACCGTCTACATCGTCGCAAAGAAATGTCCTGCAACACCTCCGGAGCTATTCGGCTCCATTCTTGGCCAGCACTTTATCAAGGAATATGGCCATATCCATAAAGCCAACATCAACATTGATGCTGTCACCTGGTCCCGAATGACGGTGGACGGGAAGCCCCACCCGCACTCTTTCTTCGAGGACGGTTCCATGACGCGTAATGTCCAGGTGGATGTCGTGCGGGGTGGAGGCATTACGATCACCTCGGCCGCTAGCCTTAGTGTTCTGAAGAGCACTGGGTCCGAGTTCTGGGGTTATATCAAGGACGCGTACACGACCCTGCCAGAAACTAAGGACCGGGTTTTGAGCAGCAATGTAGACATCAAATGGACCTGGAGACCATTTTCCACGCCTCAGGAGGTTGAGGCACATTCCTCCTGCTTTGATGCCGGTTTTACCGCTGCAAGAGAGGCAACTTTTGGGGTCTTTGCAAAGGATAATAGCATGAGTGCGCAAGGTACTCTTTACAAGATGGCAGAGAGATTTTTGGATATCGTCCCATTTGCCGATAGCGTGGAGTATTCTTGGCCTAACAAACATTACATAGAGATCGGTAAGTGATTTCTCACTGCTATGACAAACGGTTGGTTGCTGACTGCTGACACCACGGGTCGCAGATCTTAGTTGGCATAAGGGACTTCAAAATACCGGCAAGGATGCGGAAGTATACTTGCCACAGTCGGCCCCGAACGGTCTGATCAAAGCCGCTCTTCATCGCAAGGTTGAAGCAAAACTCTAAGGAGTTAGGGGCAGCAAGGAATCAAATGGGAAATCTTGCCTTTATAGTAGTTAAGGTTGCCAGGATGCTTCTCTTCGAGCCTATTATACGGTCTTGTAACTGTTATTTTGATATTTTCCACTCCTTTTTATATGCTATCCCAAAAATGGAAAACACGACGATATATCCATATGTCGTAGATGAAGTCTGCGATTACTTCTATGGGTCTCATTTTCTGAATAGACTCGAGCTTCTGTGTACCGGCCAGCACCGACGAGAATCTCGCTATTCTGTCTGACAGTAAACAGAAGAGAGAAGTGATACACTTTCGGACTGAGCTTTATTATTACATGTTAGGCTGATATTCTATTATCGCTGATACGTCTATGACAAATGCTCTGCAATGTAAAAGAGGTCTAGCGCGCCAAAAGCTTGACGAAGCGGATTATATCAATTTGTTGACATGGAAACATCAGAAATTCAGTCCGTAATATTATATATCGCAACCGAGAGTCAGTATACCAGCTTTCCTTTCATCTTCCTCCTCGAAATTTTAAGTATCCCCACACTATACAGGATACGCTTAGAGAAAAGCGCCAGCTGCGAGGGCAACGGCAGCACCCAGCGGAGCAGCGGTGACCAGAGGTCTGTTGGGGCCAGCAGCGGCATCAGGAACCTCAGTTGCCTTGGGGGAGTTGAAAAGCGAAAGCCCACCGGTGACAGTGACCGGATTATAGAAAACTTCGTCGGTCGCAAAGCTCTTGGTGCTGCTCACAGTTGTGGAGATATCGCCAGAGGCGACACCTGCGGTGATGGTGCACTTGGCAGATTCGGAGCTGTGGGTGAACGAACATGCGACATCCTGAGTTGCGGTCGCAGTAGCACCGTAAACGTCGATTGGAATAGTCTGAGAGAAGCTGACCGTGGTTGGGCCAGCGATGACAGTGTAAGGTTGGTCAATACTGCACTCCGATTTGGCCGCCCCATCCATGCAGGCGACCTGGTATGTTGTTGCTTCGGCATTGATGCCCATCACGCTTCCCGCAAGGCTGGTGTAAGTTGAGACAGTGAGGTAGGGATTCTCGGCGAAAGCTTCGAAGATGCTGACAACAGTGGTGCTCTGTGCTGTAGCCAAGGCCCCGAGGGCTGGGACCAGAACAGATGAGAGGCGCATTTCGTATTGTAGCTCTTTCTTCAGCAGGTACTTAAAGACCGCGTAGTGCAATGTTCTTAGAAAGGATATGAAAATATGATGTCGCCAATACCAAGAAACCAAGGGACAACTCCGGCTTTAATGGTCTCATGGGGCAGGGCACGAACGATTTTGGACCCCATTCTTCCCTTTAAGCCGCAAACCTAGGTCCTCCAATATAGTCAAGTCAGCCTTAAGCTAAGCGTGCCAAGTACTGTACGAAATCTCGGCGGATTGGCCGTAGCAGAGGTCTCTTGAAAAAAAGTGGTCCTTAGTTGAACCCTGCGGATTTTTAGCGACTTGGCTTTCATCCCGCCGGGCCTATCAACCGACGCCATGTGAGTCATTCAGAGGCGAAGCATGTTGGGCTCGTTGGGCTAGTATTAGTACCTCGTATTTGCTCCGCAACGTGAGATCGATGCTTGTGGGTTTTTAAGCGAAGCGCTAAAGGTGCGCCTAACGCAAAAGGATAGAAAGAATCGTTGACCAGAGTCGGACGAGCAACCAAATAACATTTATTAGCACAAAACAGACTATTTGTTGCCTTTTACGATGGCGTCGTTGCAACTCTGTTTG
Organism: Aspergillus ambiguus; assembly: GCF_047715705.1. Taxonomy (NCBI): domain Eukaryota; kingdom Fungi; phylum Ascomycota; class Eurotiomycetes; order Eurotiales; family Aspergillaceae; genus Aspergillus; species Aspergillus ambiguus. Next base: position 344,551 of record NW_027395533.1, on the reverse strand, counting down.
TCTCAATATGCCATAAATTGCGTTTCTCCAGCTATATCGCTAGCCATGTATGTTCCTACTACCCAACTAAACGGCATGCACACCTTGTTCATTCACGATCCGAGAACCCAGCAACATCTGTTAGAAATACATAGGGCTTCAATATCTCTTATGTAAGGACATGATAGGACAGTATGCGCTATGGAATGTAGCCAAAGATAATCCAGAATGTTCACAGCTTCCCCGATTCCGTTTATAATACTATTTATGCCACACTTGCAGACCACTTCGAAACAGTGAATGTAGTTTCACCGCCGGTGAAGGGTTCAGTTCCGAATTGCAAGTCTGCGTTTGGTTAGTATAGATATCCTAGATACCTAATACCAGTTACGCGAAACATGCATGGGTACGTACTGATCAGATATTGAGAGCTCGCAGGGAAAGAGTAATTGTCGGTCAAATGCGCAAAGAAATCCTTGACGTCCGTATTGAAGGACCCTATGGGCTCTGAGGCAACAAAGCTATACACGTTCATGTCGCCATTCATGCCGTTCCACAGTTCCCAGGTAGACCCTCCCACATCGGCGGTGCCCACCTGGGAGCCGATCGGTGCAATATCACCGTACCGAGCGAGCCTATGAATTATGGTGAGAAAAGATATCCTACTAGACGGAGCGTGGGTACGCACCAGATCATGAGCTCATAGTCGCCGCTATAGGTGACATGGTCGATGTTGGCCGCGGTGAAGAGATCGTACGCAACATCCGCCCTAATATCTGTGTTGTCATAGCCCCATGCCGCCGAGCTTGGAATGCTCGAGATCTCGCTAACGAGCTTCTTGTCGAGGTTTACGCCGGAATTCGGGAAGCTTTTGACTGAGCTGTCGCCCCCGGACCAATTCCAGGTGGTGTGCCACGCAACACCGTCACCAGAGGTGCCGTCGACGTACGTGCACTGGGATCCGGATCCAGAGTCCATCCCCCACATGTTGTTGTTAACTGTATATGCGCCGCTGGAGGAAGTCGCATACTGGTCGCAGAGCTCCTGCGCGGCAGCAGTTATGGCAAGCGTGAGGATGTTGATGGCCTTCATTCTGATATGTGATAATTTAACCTCGAGTCTTCAGAGACTTGGAATAAATCTGCGATGACTTTGATGAGCAGAATATGGAGCCCTCGGATAAATGGTCTACGCCACATATTTATAACCTACGGCTAATACATTAGGATATCATAGATTGCGTAGGAATTAGATCCGCGTGAAAAGGAGCAGGAGCGATGCAGATCATACCACGACTGTCAAGAAATAGTATGGGTTATTTATCCAGTTCTCCAGAAGTGTGTGAGATTTACCCTAGCGTAGTTACAGTGTGAGTCCGGCTAAAATAATTAATTCAGCCCTGGTGATTTATCATGGGTTTAAAGTTTATTATTATTTATTCCCTGCATCAAGAAGTAACGTAGTTTCGGACATTAAGCGTTTCAGCAAAAGCCCGTTACCCACTCTGATTGTCTTGTCTGCGTACTGCGTATGGCTGAGTATATCCCCATTAGGTTTCTGAAATTAAAACTGCTGTGGGACTGCATTATCTACGTAGTGTTTGTCGGAGTTTCGGGACCGGAATTTTTAATACTGACAAAATTACAATTAAATATTCCCTAGCAGGTGAAGGTGGACAAGGTGGTTCGTCCTTTTGATGGTATTGCCGTTGACTTTAATCAAACCGTGACGAACGAGTTTCTGTATATCTGCATGATCATCACATTGGTATAGTCCCTTAAGAGAAAGTCACCACCCAAATGTAATTTATTCGGTTGTCACCAAAAAATCACCTAGGTAGAGGTACCGGTACCACTTCGCCAACCGATCCAAGCGTAAAACAATAGCCTACCAACTTTTCGCCCCAATGGGTGCACAATGGGGTTACGCTATTTTATAGATTTCAATTATTCCTCTACGGCTTCGTTCCTTATCATCCTGGTTTTACCTTATTTTCTGAGCTCTGGCTATCGTCCACATTTTGATATTTTGTTGAGTGTCCAAAGCAGGATCGATTCTCACTAATTTCTAGATCGTAGACCATTATCCGCTTTCCCTAAAGTACATATATTGTACATACCAATATTAAACTACATTGCCTGTTCACCCAAAGGGATAAAATCTTGTCCGCCATAACCGCCGCCGATCTATGACCAATGGATATGCGCTCCGCAATGGAGGTATGCTACACGCGATCAGTGCAACATTTATCTCCACGGCTGAGCACATATGAATTGGCACACTGTCACGGGAAGGATCATCGCCTTTGTGGAGCACAATCACATAGTAGAGTCTTACGACTGCCGCGACCACTGTGCTGTAGAACTCATGAGTAATTGCCGGCTGCATGTCTTAGGATTGTTAGGGCTGCAATTAGCTTACACAAATCCTGCAGAACAGAGCAAAGCTATAGCCATGAGCTTCTTGCCTCGAGATAGGTGAAGACCTAAGTTTGTAAGTAAAAATGCCGGAGGTACAGGTCCAGGGGTGCTGAAGTTCCAAAGGATGGACGAACCCGCTAGCGTTGGGAGAGGTAAAGCAAAAATCCAAATGTTGGTCACGAGGTAAGCGACTGCGAGATCACACCAGAGAATTAGAGTATTGACACAATTAGACTCTGCTTCATTGCCTGTGACCCAAAAGCTTCCCACTTTGTTGCACTGGAATATGGCTGCAAAAATAAATGCGATGCACATTACAGCGATGAATCCTATCGTACTCAAGATCCAGACATGAAGTCCTGGGAACAATCGGAGATACAGTAACAGAATTGTGAGCTTAATGAGTCCGCTTGTCGTTGTGTAAAGAATTTGAGTGGCCAGTTGAATCTTGTGCTAACATTTAGCCATGGCCCTGCACCCTATACGAAGCGCTTGGAGTGTAAGTCTCATACCTTTCCCAGTACATCCTTGTTGACATCGACATCTGATTCGTGTTTTCCGGTACCATATTTTACACCTGGGGATATTTAACTCCATGTCTTGCATGATGGGCACCTGCTTATGTACCTATACTGATACATACTATAGTGGCGGTAGAAGTGATCAGAGCGAGGGACGCAAATAAGTCGTCTAGGGCTAGTGAACGTATGATGAAATAGCGGCTAAATAACCTCGCAACCACGAAAGCAAATGCTGTTAGCATCAAGAAATTCGCTACTATAAGCAGCGCGATTGCGCCATTGGAATAACCCTAGATTGTTGGTAATTCTTCGGAAAGGGAATACAACATAATAAGACCTACATCGCTGCGAAACATCAGAGCTAAAGCTAGACGCCACTTATTAGCCACCTAATGGTTTGAGAATGGCATTTTGCCATAGTCTTCCTTATGTTGCGTCGGATAGTCGAGGCTGGCGACGCTTGTGACTGATCTTCGCATAAGGTGTTTAGATGGGAAAGAAAGCGGCACATAATAAGTCTTCATTGCTAGCCTTTGCTTTTGTCAATTTCTTCAGATGCTCCTCATTTCCATATCCAGCGGGATGACGTCAAGACTTGTGATGGTCTCAGACAGCAAATCTCTACCAGTCTTCGAGCTTCTTAATGTGATAGCCAGTCATTTAAAACAGAATTCGATTTCATGAACCTATTTGAATAGGATCCTAAGTATAGAGAGGAAATGAAGAGGAAGGTGTGTGTGGGCGACGGCCACGCCGAAGTAAACAAAATCATGACAAACAGGACTAACCCCAGACCACGTGCAACAACTCCGTCTCGTCCATGCCGTCATACTGAAAATTAAAGTTCATAGATCCAAGCCTCATAATTTGCAGTTCCCAGTGAGCGTGCAATTTTCCTAGAGAAGTACACGTTTTGATACTTACGTAAACCAGACTAGCCATGCTGCCGCATTTCACACTGTAGCTTGTTGAAAGATTGGGGATTACATCCGCGTGCCTTTAGAAATCGCCTTCATAACCCTTGCTGTAGTAAGTATTCTACGCCACCTTACAGGTGAAAAGGTGAGATGCCTTGCTATGGATTTTCCATCCTCGCAAATCTCCAATACTTCCCTCAAAAGTTTGGGCAGTAACAGACTACATTCCTCCCAGAGGCACAGAACGCCCCTCAAAACTCGGCTGAATGGGTTGGAGATGGGAATCAATTAAATAATACCTAAAAGAAGTTGTATAAATGAATGTCTTGAACTGCATAAGAACATCAACCACATTTTTAGTCCCTCCTCGATCCCATCACAGAGCATGTTGATAATCGCACATACATTCAAGAGTATTAAAACAACTGATAAATCCTATTAAAGCAACCAGCACATTAGCGTAATTGAGGACTTTATCACTTGTGAATCCCCCTCCTAGACAGCGCGACATTCACCAGACACTTGAGCCTGAGGAGGGCCAACATCAACGGTTTCAGCGCCGTCTAAACTAGTAATGCTATGATCCTTTCCATTAAACGTGCACCGAACGCCACCAGTGTTTGACATAATATGAGAGATACTCAGGGGGTTGGCTAATTTATTTATCAGTAGTGTCCAATCTTCAGAGCTATAATTTATACGTACTGATTGGAGTGTTGGCCCCATTGGTGGGGAAGGATTGGTCAAACTGCGCGTTTGCAGCCCCAATAAAAGTAATTAATACTTGGCCGCCTGAAGGCTGCGGTTGAATTGGGTGACTTGGAGGGACTGTTCCAACGCGACAGGCTCCCTGTAACTGGGTCTGAGGAGGTCCAACGTCAACAGTCCCGGGCTCAGTAAGAGTAGTAATCCCATGGTCGATTCCATTGAAAGTGCACGCGACGCCTGCAGTACTGGAAGATATTTGAGAGACACTTAGAGGATCAGCTAGTACTGTCAGCAATTATACACCCGAGCATTTAAAGGAAATAACTAACAGATATCAACAAGGTTCCCACTTGTTGGGATATCTCTGGTGAACTGAGCACCACCTGCGCCAATAAAAGTAATATGAGCTGTACTTTGCGCTTTGGTGGTGCCCAAACCCAACAGTAAAGCGGAAATAAGAGTTGGCACCGGGGCAGCCTTCATATTTGATGTATGTGGTCTGGTTTTATATGAGGTCCAAGAAGATTAGGTATTGATCACTGCTAGAACTAAGATGCATGCAAGGTCAAGACAACAAGAGGAAAGCATAGGCTTATTTATAAAGCGCGGAATCTCACACTAGACCTTCACAGATAGTCTAGAGCATTCGAAATTTAATTCACAAGATATTAATTTGCTCTAGTACGTTAGACTACGTATGTGGTACTTAAATTTGTTGGCATACATGTCTTCAGCAAGCCATGTATAATTATAACACATCAACATCTAACCGTTCTAGACATCATGACAATAAGATGACGATTTCTTGGGTGTTAGTGCTGGTCTACTATTCGATATAGAACGCCAAAGGGGAGTGATTCTATGATTGGCAATTATTTTCGCGGTTGTGGGTTCCGACTACTAACATCGCTCTAATTTTAACTCGCTATAGAAATGTATAACTGTATGAAGATGACATTGCCAAATGCAGATACTTTATGTGGCGCCTTTTACTCAAGATAGGCAATTCCTCCAGGACTAAATTGTAGCTGTTATGGGATGAATGGGACAATAAGGGTTTTTCATTGGCTGGGTCGTACTTCTCCACTTACTCCATAGGTTTAGGTGGGTCTCAACAGCATATCCGCCCAATAAGTCTCATCAACGAACGTTCGTATTAGAAGTAGGCTTTCAGTATATCGGATGTTTCAACCGCAGCCAAGCTATGACCTCAGCCGCCCAAGAGAGATCCTGCATGAAGCCTTGTGGATCTAGTTCGTCATACTCCTCTTTAGCACGCTCACCTTGTAAAATGTCGCCAGCAAATAGGGATTCTCTCCTTCATTATGCCCAGTATCCGACTTAACCCGTGATATACTGACGTCCGCAGCCTGGAAATGACTATTTTTACTGGTGCCAGCTTGAAGCCGAAGAGAAAGAGATGGTTTGAAATGTCAGAACATGGTCACGCAACCTGTACAGAGTCGGTTTTTAGACGAAATTGGCGCATGTTCAGCCTTGGCATGCGTATTTCAAGAAGGTTAACTAGAATCGATCATGCTGACACCTGTGGATGGTTATTGAACTTCCCCTTTCTTCGTTCGCGAACACTTCCAGATTCTCTCTCACGTAATAAGTATCGATCGGATGGAATTAAATCCAACCACCCGGATTTTGACAGCATAGAACCTGCGGAAATTTCCTTTCAAAAGGAGCTTTTCGCTTCTCATTTTCCAGTGATCGTTGTCCCGCGTTCGTTACTGGACATGTATCTTGAAGGTGATAAAGTCAAACTAGATTTGGCGACCAAAATACTTATACCAGAATTACCAAGGAAGGGACCAAGACGATATTATGAACCGGAAGATCGTGAAGTCGATATTCATGTTCTTGAAGCGACTGTCTACACCTAAAACAGAAGGGCCTCTGTGACCGTGGGACCGTGCCCAATATATAGCTTCTCTGAAGTATTTTCATGCATTGTTATGCCAGGCCCGTTTGAGTATGTCCGTGGATGACAAATATCCTCCAATGCTATTGTCCTAAACTATATGACCGGCCTTGAGATTATGGGTTTACACAAATACGCGCAGCAACGGATGGAAAACGTTGTCAGCGTTATCTATCAAGTACATGACGGACTCATGTACATGGGGATCCAAAACGAAGGAACGTAATGGTTGTTGCGGGCTTTCCCCATGGAGTAGTGCGGATAGACTTCGGCTAGGCAGAGACCTACGACGAAGATCAGACCACCAATTGACAGGATAAACTTCGTTATCCGGAAGGAAGAAGAAACAATTATAGGCTTCCACATTTATCTTTTGAGACATCCCCCTTCTAAGGCTTTGCGTCATCATTCGTCTAAACGTCGTTGCCAGGCCCTCCCCACCCAAAAGGGAAGATTAGAAAATCCATATATGTTTTACTGCACATGAAGCCTGATACCGCACATCTAGAGCATGGCGTCCTCCTAAATATGATTTCTCATCAGTCGAGTGTAGAGTTATAACAACCGAAAATTGTGAGTAACACAGAGATTATTGCTGTCTGCCATAGCAGTAATATACATTCCTATAGCCACGGCTATTTGTCTAATATTGTGCAGGATACACAGTGTCTATATGAAACTAGCTAAAGCGTCATACCTCGCGTTTATCGGTGTATTTCTAACTGACGTCAGCTAAAATCCCTCATATACATACGGAGCTGAAGCCTGCCGAATCAAGTTCAGATGCAGTGGCACATGGCGCGATAGTCATCTCACCTTCTGGCTTTTGTGCTAATCAATGCATTCATCTGTCAATCTACGTACAAGCTGTGGCTTTCTATACCCTGAAAACAACTTGAAACGGACCAGCGCTCAACCTGAAACGCGCGCTCACATATGCTTTCCACCTTTGTAGTAGAGAAACTTATTTGGAGTTATGGCGTCGCTATTTGCTGATCGGTCCAGCGGCCCTAAAGTAACGTAATAGGCCTATATATCTGGTTAGAATTCCAAAACTTATTCCTTGCATGTGGCTATGCAGCTCGACAGTTTTCCCAGGAAAAGCTTGACTGAGGTGTATTTCTATACAAATTGTCATTTTGTATTGTCGAAGCTTGCTGCAGAGATTACATATCACCTCCGGCTTTACTACTTGCCCAGGCCGTCTCTTGATCCTTGCATCCCAAAGCTGCAGATCCTGACCAGGCGCACACTGGGCCATGGGAGAGCATCCTGTACTTATCTTTCACACTCCGTTAATTATATTTCCTCCGCATTTTCCTGAGCCACAGACTGGGAGCAGGGATCAATGTATTAAGAACACACCCTATCGTAGTTTCTCGGCCGCACGATTATGACAACCTAGAACATGAGGTAAGCTTCACATAAACAAGGAGTTGCAAAAAGCACTGATAAGATAGCCCTCTGTTAGGATTTAGGAATTTTATGATTTTGAGCCGCATGAAATATCAGACACAGTATAAGATGCGGATCTGATACCTTTGGCACCGATTTCCATGTTATGTAAGGGTAAAAGACATTATGTCTGAAATACCATTATTGTATATTACTATCCGATTAAGGAATACTCATGTAATCTAACATGTACGCTTGATTATGTACTATTCGACAGCTATCAGAGTGCCACGCGTACTTGCGTTGCAATATCACGCCTCCCTAGGAAAAACCCCACCTTATTGTGCGCTCTATTGAGAACTCACCATACACCGTGTTCATATTTACTTGCAGGCCGTATACCTGCTATGATAGAAATACCAAAAATAAGGTTTCACTGATTTTACTGGTTCAGTCGGCTAATATGAATAACTTTCAGGGCAATTATTCTCCGACGCCATACCTTGCAGCATCCGTTGGAGGAAATTACACACTTCATGGCAGGAGGATGGGGCACTTGCGCATATGATATTAAAGAGTAGGTGGATGATTACGCCGTACGGACGAGCTGGAAGGTTTGTGTGGAATGTGTTGGTCAACAGTATTTTCTGATTTGGCAGATTTAACGACAAAATCAGGAGACTTTACGGCGCGGACGTCCAGTCTTACTAAAATGGCAGATATGACGCACCCTTGCATATGAAAATATGCACGGTCTTGCGGAACTTACAACTAGGGATTTCTCAACATACTGACTGCGGGACTGTGTCTAGTATACAACAGTTTGGATAATATGAGCCACAACCAAGGTACTGATGCACATGCTAGAAATAGGAAATCTCTCGGCTGCCACCTAACTTCCAGATAGATGCAAGATAAATGCAACCATCATCCTGTTTTTATTTGATGATGAGTACTTTATCAGTACCGATTATAGTCATGCGCATAATATATCAGTGGGTAATTTGCAGCAAAAGCCAGGTGAGTCACCCTTCACTATTTTAATTGGAGATATCTGAGCACAATGCGTCACGGTCATACTTAGCAAAAGTAGCAGTGAGTCTCTCAGTTAGATAATTGATAATGGTGCTGTCCACGGGACTATTATTAAATGCTATAATAAGCCCGAAATTCCTGTTCCAGTCAAAAAGCCTGGATCCAAAGGCATGCCAAATTAGTTGGAGGACAATAACACCACTAGATTTCAGTACTTAAGACGCATACGTGGCAGACTTTCAGTCAAAATGCCGGCATTTGATACCATGAATGTCAATGGCAACTTTGGTACCAGCACCTTTTTCTATCCTTCAAAGCAATGACCATATTGCTTACCTTGGTAACTTGTGGACGAACCATGCCGATATCCAATATTGCTAACTTCTTAGTAAATAACACAGGGAAGACAGCCGCCCCATCGTCCGCGTCCGGTGATTCGGGCTCTGGATTACCGAGGCCAACCAACATCGAATCGGGTACCCCATTGACAAGTCAACACTTAGAACATGCCGGAGACCTTTGTTATATGAAAAGGGTTGAGACTGAGTCCGATGTGCTGACCCAATATCCATATTCAAAGGCGACCAGTCCTATACAGAGCAATGAACCATGGGAAAAAGCCGCTCTCAGGTCCCATGACGTGGATGTGGAAGCGCCTTCATTTAACTTTGGCAGATATCTATCTTATAGGATCCAGGAGCTAGGCGTCCGACACTTCTTTACGGTCCCTGGTAAGTCAGCCTTCTGCAAAGTCCTCTTTAGGAGCCTATAATGGCTAACAGTATGAAAGGGGACTCCAACATGCTCCTGCTTGACACCCTCCTGAAAAATAAGAATCTAACTATGGTGGGATGCTGTAACGAGCTAAATACAGGTTACGCCGCCGATGGGTACGCCCGTGCCTCGAGTAACCGTGTTGCCGTTGTAGTTGTTCCATATATTGTGGGCAGCCTTTCCATCTTAAATGCAATCACGGGCGCATATTCCGAGCACCTTCGGATCATAGTCATTGCAGGGTGTCCAAACACCCCCTTTTTATCAAACCGGAAACTTATCCACCATACGCCAAGTGAGCATAAGAAGGACATTGGCCTTAATATCTATCGCGAGGTTACCGCCGCAGCCGTTCGAGTATCCGATGTTACAACAGCTCTAACCGTCCTAGATGATACGTTGATGGCTTGCACTCGGGAGTCACGGCCTGTATACATCGAGGTGGCCAATGACCTAGTGCAGAGACAATGTCTCGCACCTGGCCAACTACCCCAACCTCTCGCTTGGACGTCTTTGCCAAAGGCGGTACCATCCGCTCCAATTGATAATACAGTGGCGCTAAGGGCAATTATACACACGTGGAGTATTGCCCGGAAACCAGTGCTGTTGGTAGGCGGATTCGCTCATTTGAGCTGCTCTTCGGCCGTCATCACGTCATTTGCTGAGAAACTTGGTTGTGCGGTATTCGTACAGCCAGATGCGAGAATCTTCCCTGAATCTCACCCACAGTTCAAAGGTTATTTCTGGCCAGGGATAATGGATATCGAATCTGAGGCGGAATTTCGTAAAGCTGATCTCTGGCTAAGCATTGGTAGTCGATGGTGTGACCTTCACACGCTAGGTTTGCTCGATTTAGCCAAGGAAGAACACCGGATGATAGATCTGCAACAGAATAAAGCACGGCTACCTAGCGGGTTGGAGGATGAAATAGATTTGGAAAGCCTCATTGCGGAATTAATCAGGTCCAACATCCAACCAAACGACCAAACCGTGCGAGATTTTCGAATCCAGAAGACTTACGGAACGCTCTCAAAGCAGACCGTCACATCTGAGGAGTCGCCAATCTCCTTACACAGCGTTATTGATGGCATCCAACAGCTCGTGGGAGAAAACGACACAATTGTTGCTGACACTGGCGAAACCTGGTTTACCTCTCAGGACGTAAAGCTTCCCGCCAAAAGCCACTACCACGCTCAAATAGTCTACGCATCTATCGGCTGGGCGTTACCCGCAGGCCTGGGGTGTCAACTAGCGCGGCCCGATGGAAGAACGATTATCATGATCGGAGATGGTGGATTTCAAATGACGGCTCAGGAGCTAAGCACTATGTTGCGTCTTAAGAAAAATCCGATAATATTCATTTTCAACAATCTTGGGTATCGAACAGAGGTCAGTAAATACGGCACACCTCCCTACAGGTAAATGATTCTTAACAAGGCAGCTTAGGTTGTGATAAACGACGGTCCTTATAATTACATCGCGAATTGGGACTACTCTAAACTGGCTCGCACGTTTTCTTGCCAGCCTCATGCTCCTAGCCATAACCAATGGGAAGATATTGCAGCGGCTGGCACAGAGTCAGATGCCATTAGTGTAAAGATTCAGACTACCAGAGACCTCGAACTAGCTTTGGAGAGGGTGGAGAAGGAGCCGTCGAAGCTGGCGCTTCTCGAGTGCTGTATTCACCGAAATGACATTAGCGTTGGTTTGAACCGGTTAGGTGCACGGATGAGAGGCGAGCCAAAAGGCTGCCAGTCCAGCGACTGCATTGGTGAAGCATCGAAGTCTTCCTCTGCGCAGCCTGAAAACCCAACTGTGTCCAGGAACGATGTACCCCCATCTACTTCAACACTTGACGCTTCGAAACTGAAAGTCAAGATAACCGAAAACCCAAAGAATGTGCCCGATACCATAGACTCCAGCGGCTTGCAAACCACCGACCACATGATATTTGCGGAATGGCGAGCTGATACGGGATGGGACATACCAGAGCTAGTTCCCTACTCCCCTCTCAGTCTTGACCCCACTGCAAATGTCCTACACTATAGTTCTGGGTGTTTTGAGGGTATGCGGCTTTACCGTGGTTACGACAGAAAACTCCGTTTGCTTCGTCCAGCTCACAATTGTCACCGAATGCTGGACTCAGCTCATCGCAGTGCTCTTCCTTCATTTGATCCTGACGAACTGTTGAAACTCATCCGGGTCTTATGTGCTACCGATGCCCCGAAATGGCTCCCTAACCCTGAGTCTACACTTTATATCCGACCATCATTGATCGGTACCGAGCATGGCTTGGGGTACAGCGCAGCTCACAAGGCGCTGCTGTTTATTGTACTTGCCATGTGGCCATTGCCAACAAATGAAAAGCACCTACACCTCGTCACCAATGACAAGAACGAAGTACGAGCCTGGCCTGGTGGTACGGGCTCCCAAAAGCTAGGGGCAAATTACGCTCTGGGCCTGTCTGCAGATCAAAGAGCCAAGGCGAATGGTGCCGACCAAGTTCTGTGGCTCTTTGGCTCCAACAAGGAAGTCACCGAAGCAGGAGCATCAAACTTTTTTGTTCTCTGGCGGGAGGCAAGCAGTGGAACACTGCAATTGGTGACGCCGCCACTGGGCGATTTAATCTTGCCCGGGGTTATGCGACGCATGGTGCTTGATTTGGCTCGTGAGGTGTTCCCGGTGGAGATGATGATGGGCTGCCCAATGGCCATCTGCAGAGATGGTGTTGAGCAAGACACAGATCGCCCGCGCCGGCTATCGCCGGTGTATGTTGAGAGGGTGGATATTAGAGAAGAACGCTTTACTATCGATGATATTATCTTGGCCAATGATCAGGGTAGGCTTGTTTCGGCATTTACCACAGGGACCGCATCTTTTATCCTACCAGTCGTCAGCATCAAACATGACGGTCGAGAAATTCCAATTAACTCAGCAGAATGCCGCCATATCACGCTTCTGAAAGATATGATCTTGGATATCGTAAATGGGCGACAGAAGAGTGACTGGGTGGACGATATTGATGCTTGGCATCCCCACTGTGTTTCAGCCTCTGAACAAGCGTAACGAAATAGGGCATCGGGGGCCTGATGCAGTATCGTTCAGTGGAAATCGTCCATTTAGAATGCTATCTTAGAAACAAAAGTATAGTCCTTTCGCATGGGTAATGACCTTGTTGACAAACTGAGAAATTGAGAAATTGTGTATATAGACGAATACGTCGTAATCTTCTATAATCTCTTCTGCGAGGCCTCTATTTGTCCCTGACAGCTTAAATAATGTTTGATTGATGTGTACTGCATACTTAGGCAACCCAATTGTGTATCAAATATTGGCCTTCTATCATCACATTCGTCAACTGATTCTCTGTTTCTTTCACTAAGTCAGACCTAGTTGATTTCGGTCATGATCCACGTATCTGGGCCGGAAGAGAAGATCCCAATCGTGCTGTTACACATGCGTCCAGAGGAAGAAGGCCCACCACACAGGCGCATGCGGGGCACAATGAACCGGAAGAAGGCAGCGGGCCGGGCAGACTCCCGATGAAGCCGCAGCTGACAAGGATGTCTCTTCAGTGCTCACTAAAACTTAGGTTGATCCACAGGCAGGTAAATTCAAATGGTTACTAACACATGTCCGGACACTCACAGGTGCGATGGGGCCGACAAAGGCTTATTTTCTCCTAGGCAAACCCTATATGGATTCCATGTTCTCCAATAGGCAAAACTGACCGCAAGTAACCTGCCTTTTTTATGCATAATGATAAAAGGGGAAATGCGTTCAACTCGGTTCTAGATATGCACCCAATACCTGACTATGCCCGGTGATTGACAATACAAGGCGTGTTCCAATATAAACTGTTGTGTCACCACATGCACGTATAGAGTCCCGAATGGGCAGCCAACGAGCAACCATAGGCTTTGCGCACGATAAATTGGTTTTCCTCGCCTAGAGAGGTACGTCATGCAACTAAGATATTTCGAAGCCTCGGGCAAGGGTTGACGTCGCATATTTCTGCACGCTCCCCTTCTTGTATCCATTTTGTTCATATCTGCATGTCCTATCACAATAAAGCAGCTATTGGATGAATAATGGGCTACAAGAGAATATTTACGTGCTTAAAATTGACGTCAATAAGTTTCCAATTATAATAACACACAGTCACATCACACAAATCTCATAAGTGTTAGGCTCGTAATCTGGTCAACCTGTAGAATTTCTATTTTGTAGTTTGCCCTCATTTTAGAATCGGGCACATTGGCACGAGAGGCAGAACTACCCAATCTTGATGTCACATGAGTCCTCATCTACCATGCCTTGCCTTACGGAATTGATCGATCTGCCACAAGATTTTATTTCATTTTTTTCACTTTTGTTTTTATTATTTTTTTGTGGGCCCATCCATCATGTCATATAGGTGGAGTACTGTCACTATTATCCCTGATTGCCACATTAGTCTACTTGCAAGTACACCCTGTAACTGCATACCTGTGGTGTTCTCACTTGAGATATGATATTATGACGTTGGATGAGACTGTCTGACAAAAAAAATCACCTTTTCAGGATATGGCCTGAATATTTCCAGAAACGAAAGTGTGGAATATACGATATCACAATACCTCAAATTTTATACTCGTTCCTGTCTGCGGCATTCTTTGAAAGAATGCTTTCCCGTATTGGTGCAGGTTCTACAGGTCTACCTGTGAAGATTAAGGGTGAACATTTAGAACTGGCGTGAATGAAAAAGGTATGAAAAAATATTTCTGGAACGCCTGGTATAACCATGCTTACGTCAATCCGTTTCTGCAACAAGCCTACTGTAACTATCGGTGCAACTTGTTTTCGAGAGTTCTTAACCGAAGCCGGTCCGTTATTTACTGTACTGTACAACTACTGCGAGGCATCTCAATCTTTTTAGAGAGAAACTCCATCCGGCTTTGTAGGCTCTGGAAGAGGCTTTTAGAATAACACACGAGCCATAATTCCACACTGAAGAGCATAAACGCAGCGGAGTAAAGAAAAGTCCAAAATGGATTGTTATGGGAAGTAGTAAATGCCCAAGTGTAAGTATTTTATCCTAACCATGATCTAGGCTTCTGGAGCCTCCTCGATGCGCCAGTAGACGAGGAAGATGGTTGTTTCATGACGCCGCCCTTCGCCAAATCAGACAGCGACGATTGTCTAGCCACTATTGACCCCCAAAATCTACACAATGTTGGTCATTCCTTCCTAATGACACCGTCTCTCCGCGGACTTCCCAGGTTTTGAACATGGGGTAACCTTCCGATCCCTAAGGGCCCAACTTTTTCTCATTACGAGCCACCACTCTATGAATCGCCAGTTCCTACCATTCGATCAGAAGGCAGGCATCATACCGATAGAAATTATTCGAGTATATCCGATTCCCCGGGAAACGGAGGAGCCTCCCCGGCACCAGGCCAGCCTCCGAATGATGGCTCCTTCGTGAGTATACCAAGCGCCAAATCTCTGCGTCCTAAACAACGGAAACGGCCTCGTAGGTCGATTCAAAATAAGAATCAGGAACTAGAGACTTCTAAGCGGGCTCGAAATACCGAAGCAGCTCGACGGTCCCGCCAGCGGAAATTTGAGTATCAACAACACCTAGAGAATCGAGTCGTGGAGCTCGAAAAGACCATTGAGAGGGCAAAGGCAGATGTAGAATACTGGAAGAGCATGGCGGGCCAATAAGTCGATAGCCCGTCATGACTATTCGGTCCAAATTGTTTTAACACTTAACTCTTCATGTTAATAATAGATATGGCACAGTTTTGGGCGATTTCAATCAAAATCATATATCTGTAAAATTCCTGTATAACGTTCGCCTCCTGGTAATGCATATACATGAGTTGCACGCCATACATTCGCAGCATCGAGGTACACGAAGCACAGTATACCTATTAACACACCTCATAGTGAAAGATCTTATGATTGATACTCGCTTTATAGCTTCATTTGTAATCGCCTCACGGATTCTGCGGTCTGTACTTTCACTTGCGTGATTTATTTCCCACCAAGAACCAGCGAAAGGTAGTTGACATGATTGAATGTCAGGATTATGACCATCCCTTCGGAGTCTCCAGCAATCAGAGCCATCATCCATTTCGCAGTCCGCCAAGAACTTTCGAATGTTAGTATAATGTTACGTTAGATATCGATGACATCCACTTATTTTTAGCGCATCAGCATCAAGTATGAAGACTTCTCAAGGCACAGCATGGTTTTTCACGTATTTCTAGTTCCTAATTCTCGCCGCAAAAGGGATTCCAATCTATATATTAGCTGCTGAGTGGCAGATTTTGATTTATTTTCATCACACGGCCTTTAATAGGATAGAATGAGCAGGCAGGACAATGTATCGTCGGGCACCCTAACCACAATGCTGGATGCACCTCCCTCAATATAAAGGATCTATGTTTTCCAGCCATTGCGCGTTACCCAGTCATGAGTCCTCAGAAAATCGGTGACGAACAGCGTTTCCGTCAGGGCCTGAGACGACCCAGGTGCCATCCCCTAGGGGCTCGAAGTCGTAATTATCACGGGAGTGAGCTTCAAAAGGGCCAAGCGGTGCACGCCTGCGCATGTCAATCCCATGATGGCAGTGCCACTCTTTATCGTCCCTTTCCCCCGCAATGGTGACGACCACTATGTCCTCGTTGAGAAAGCCGCCGTTCCAGTCTATACATGCTTCTTCTACTTCGTCTTCTTCTTCATCCATAGACCCATAGCCGAAAGCGTCGATTGGCAACCGAAACACTTCCTCGCCACCGGGGAAGGCATGGAAGGAGGCATCGGTTCGGGCGTCGTCCACTGTCATGAACAACTGGCCACTGGGCGCCATATCAATCAAGCAGCGGTCATTCCATGGGTAAGAATGCAAGTCAATGGAATTACCAGTGAGCGCTGCACGGTATAGTTTCACCCCATCCTGGCCTTCACCAACGTCCAACAGGACATGATGTCCGTCGGGATGCGGAACGAAGATGCTACCTTGTCCGACACTACCCAGCTCCGACCTTGCAATTTCGTCGCCTGTGTCAGCCCGCAGCACGACCAGTATGTCCGGGCCGCGGTCGGCCATCGCGTCCGGACGATATACCCACACGAAAGTCCCGTCGAGCGAAAACATGCATTTGGCATCGCCCACGTAATTTTGTGTGGATCGAGGCTCTAGATCATACTGCCATAGCAGGTCACCGTGTTGGGCGATACACACTACGCTATGGGGTGTGATGTAGACCGCCCGGTCCAGGTTCGGGGCAACCGCATGGATCAGCTCCTTGGCGGAAGACCCTACCCTAAAGACCGCTGCCGCGTGCAGCGGCCCATACAGGTGGCTTGATATGCGGTAGGCATGTATGTGGCCACCCAGAAAGCGTGATACTATCGGCTTTATCATGATTTCCCGTGTGGAAAATTTGACTGTTCTGCAGTCTGGTCATCAAAATCAGATGAAGTGGGGACTGCCGCTGCAGACGTAAAACGACGCGATCAAAGACAAGAGCACCCAAGAAGATAGGCCGGGATTAAAATAAGCATTTTAAATATGGCGCGAAGAAAGATCTTTGCCCCTTGATACCTTAAATAATCCGCAATACGAGTCGCTACGTTCTTGGCTCTCGTGTTTTCCGACGATCAATTGTCGCCGAATTTAGTTCGGGCACATGATGGGTAATTAAAATCAAAACGGGCGATCCTTCAAATAGGGCGGTCCACCAACATCATTGAAGTTCCGACTCAAGGAGGCTAGAATAGTATGTTGGATTGACTCTTGGAGGTATGAGATCATATAGGGCTGGGCTGGACCGCACAGCATTGGCATCATTGGCATCCTCACATTGGCAGATGCTCATAGGGCATAATCGCCTTCTATCACCCGCCCCAAGCCTTGGCCCTACGTGGAAGATGAATTTTTTTTGCATGGCTTCCAAGGCAGCCACTCCCCTGAACAGAAAATGGACCATTTCACTGCGCGTATTCGTCTGCCTTTCAAACCTCGCATGTAGGCTGTCGCCGCAACGCCCATCCCCATGGATCAGGACCAGTACCTCTCCAACGACGAGATCAACCAGTTTCTCGACGACCTGGACACTAATGGCGATGGCAATATTGAGTACAAGGAGCTAGAAGAGAAGCTCGATCAAGTCTACAAAGAGATTGCGCCGGTTGCTAAACGCCATCACTTGCACCATGATAGCAAACGGGACGATGCGCGACACCAATTCCTGCACCGGATCATTGGGTCTCATGAGCAGTGGATATCGCGACAGGATTTGATGCAGCGCATCCATGAATGGAAAATCCCGTCCTTGCAGACCGAGGCCAAAAACGACCAGGACGAAAATGCCTATGTGCACCGCTTGTCTTTCTGGCGTCGACTCCGAGCCTACTGGAGTGTCCATGGCCCCAAGATACTATTCCTGGCCATGGTGATATCCATACAGCTGGCATTTGGTATCTGGCAGCTAGTAAAGTATCTCACAACTGCGGAGTATCGAAACGCCTTTGGATGGGGAGCTGTCCTGGCAAAGACATGCGCGGGCGCATTGTATCCAACCTTCTTCTTCCTGCTCCTCAGTATGTCCCGATATCTGTCGACGTTTCTGCGCAAGTTCTACTACCTCTCTCGTTTTGTCAACTGGGACCTCTCCCAATCGTTCCACATTAAGATCTCCATTGTCGCCCTATTCCTGGCATCTCTCCATGCGATCGGCCATCTCACTGGGTCCTTCCGTTATGGCAGCAGCGCCGACCGACAGGACAGCGTCGCCGCCGTCCTAGGACCGGATTCGGCGCCCCGCTCTTACAGTGCATACGTCGCAACTCTCCCAGGAGTGAGCGGCGTAGTCTGCTTGGGACTGTTCTGGATCTTGGCCTTGTTGAGTATGCCTGCAGTAAGACGACGAAGCTACGAGCTCTTTCAGCTTGGTCACATACTGATGTTCCCTATGATCGGGCTGCTGATCGCACACGGGACAGCTGGTCTTCTTCAGTGGCCCATGTTCGGGTACTGGCTGGCGTTTCCCACGCTCTTGGTCCTAGTCGAACGTGTGGTGCGCATCGCATTGGGATTTCATCGCATACCAGCCACATTGCGAATCATCGACGGCGAGACGGTGGAGATTAGCACAACTATTCCCAGTGAGCGCATTTGGAGATACGAAGCCGGGCAGTACATCTTCCTCCAAGTACCGAAGATTAGTCTATTCCAATGGCATCCGTTTACCGTTTCAGTATGCATTGGAAACGAAATGCAAGTGCACATCAAGACAGACGGAGACTGGACGGGTCGTCTTCGAGATCTTGCCGATGGCACTACTCCGACGCAGATCCAAATCGGCGTCAACGGACCGTTCGGCGCGCCAGCCCAGCGATTCGCTGACTTCAGCCATAGCATTGTCGTGGGAGCTGGCATCGGTGTTACTCCATTTTCTGGTATCCTCACGGACCTACAGGCCCGTGACGATCAACTGCACCCCGAAAAGCCGCACAAGTCTGATACTGAACCGGGCGGAGAGCCCAGCCAAAACGATAAGAAGTCGGAGGATGCCGTAGCACATGACGGCCCGAAAATCCCTGATGATTACCGTCGAGTTGATTTCCACTGGATTGTACGGGATCGGAACTACCTTCTCTGGTTCTCCGACCTTCTCAACACCGTTTCGCGCTCGCAGATCAGACACCGCGCGTGGGAAGACCCGCCCCATCTAGACATCCGCATCCAAACATACGTCACACAAAGACGCAAGAAGATCTCAACGCATGTTTATCGGTGGCTACTGGAGATGCACCGTACCGATGACCATCCCGAGTCACCTTTGACAGGACTTATAAATCCGACGCACTTTGGCCGTCCAGATTTTGTCGACGTCCTCGACCGTCACTACGATGACATGCTGAGGGTCAAGGCGGCCATGACGAGTAGTGAACTAGACGCGCGCGGCAGACTCAAGGTGGGCGTGTTTTTCTGCGGGGCGCCGGTGGTTGGGGAGATTCTGGCAGATCGGTGCAGATTACTGAGTGCGAGAGGAAGACAGGATGGGAGCAAGATTGAATACCATTTCATGATGGAGGTATTCGGCTAGTTACTCCGGTTTCGAAGTGGGATGGAAAGTCCGACACGCTCCGTACGATGTGTGGTGGGAAGAGATACCAGGTAAATATTTCAAGATACACAGATTATGATCCATTTGCAAAGAGTTGCAGTGAGTACCAGTAGGCTTGAAGATGGATAATAGCTACCGATGCCACCTTCCTTAGCTCAATATATGCTTCCCTCGTCTACGGCAGCTAGGATTGTCACTGGTTAGGAGAAATGGTTATGAATGAGAAACGAGACCAAGATCAGGCTATTGAAAGCTCGAGTCTGGGATGGCGCCTATCAATGAACCAAACGTCGATGTACTGCAACTTGGAAAGATTGAGGAGGGACCCTTTTTTCTCCTACGTCGTCAACAAAGATCTGAAATTTTGAATGAAATACCAGCTGAACCCTTACCAAACAATGCGAAATCTATGTTCAAGTGGAATTTTATGGATCAGCTCATATGGAGCCTCAGGACGTCTACTAAAAGCAATTTCCCAGACCCTTTTTGCCGCGAGAGGTAGCATGCTTTTGGCATTTAATTATTCCAGTGTGGCTTTGGTCGACCAGCTATCTCAGGATATAGCAAGCATCGACTTTCTATAAAGACCTCCAACAGCAGCAGCAGCCTTGTGGTCAGTACATGGGAAATGGTGGATAAGGTTCTCCGACAGAACTCTCTTTCAATCAAACAGGTCTCCTGATCTCCGGCTCGAACCATAGCTCAAAAGATCACCTGCATGGCATAGATTCATTCGAGCCCCTACGCCGTTTCCTGTTTAATAGGCTTATGTTACTGTTGCGGAAAACCTAACCGGTCGATCACCCAACCCTGCCGGCCTTTGTCTAGGAGGGAGGGTCACGGATACTCTGGATTTGCCTTTGAGGGTGAGGGTCCCATAGTAGATATCCCGATCTTCAAAACCTTATCTTTGAATTGCCACCCGACATTAGTTCCAGGCATTGTTTAAAGTTCTAGGATTGCCATACGCCTATAGGAAGGCGTGAACGGCGTGAACGGCGTGTATTTCCACCAAAGAGGCTCATCATCATACCATACTATCACTTTGCAGTCTGTCTTCCTTGTTCCAGACGAATGAAATTCTATTTAACCTAGCGCTATTGGTTATCCACTGTATCTGTAAGGAGACTGGCCTGAGCAGTTAATGTTCTATTGTCCGGAGCCTGTCAGATCGTGAACATCGGGCAGCTCGGCGAATTTCACAGAACTGGTGCGCCAAACTCAGCGCCACACTGCGATAGACTGTTCTAGGTCTTAAACTTGATAATGATGATGGAATCTGAGAATTGTTGGTATATACGGCCATCTCTGAAGCTGCTTATACTCATAAAAGCTCATCCAATTCCCGCTCCTAGACACCACTTTTCTCTGTATGAGACACAACCGTCAGGTTGAGTAAACATTGAATCATTTATTCATCCTTATACAAACGTCACATTTCCCTAACCAGAATGCCTGTTGAAGACTACGGTGTTTGGAAGGGCTTTCCAGTTCACTACGACTTTGAGCACGATTATGAAGACCCAAAGTCACCGCACTTGTCGTTATACTACCATGACAATTGTGAAACGGAGCCACAATTCGACCGCAAGCATCGTCAAAAGCATAAAAACAAGCCTATAAATAAAAACCACCCGAAGGAGATTCCTGGTCTGTTCCGCGCAGCGATTAACATCAAATCTATTGGCCGAGAGTCTCGACTTGCTTATTGGGTGAACTATAACCTCAATGAACATCCGATTGTCCAGAATCTAAGCCAATTGGACTTTGGCTTCCATTCTCTCGAGGAGTTTGAAGAGGGTCAAGGGCTGGACTTCATCCGATCCGATCTGTTTGATGCTAAGAGCGGCCGCGTTCTTCCCCATGACATTGAAGGCCCAGACAATGATATCATCAACGTCATGGAGCCTGAAGTACAGAAATCAATCCAGAAAAAAGCAGAGGTCTATATCTTTGGCTCCCGTTTCAATACCAAAAATGGAATTCACAATGTGCATATGAACCAAGGCAACATAAAGAAATTCCGTCATGACGATGGAGTTTTCCAGGACGGAGGCCTTATCATTCATTATAAGGCCAGTCATCAGTGGACTGGGGTATTTCTTGCATTTGCATCTCAAGCTGTGCACACCGATGATGATAGCGGTCACGCTATATCGCCATTGACTTGGGGTGAATTATTGCCCACCGAACTCGTGGAGAACTCAGTGGCGATCAAGGAAGCATCTGTCAAAAAGAAAAAATCAGTCACCCTGGAGAACCTTACAAGGCACAGGGTGTCCCTGGAATCGTGGCGGCTTCATAACGCCGCTGGCCAAGTCCAAGAGCTTCCTCGCGATGCGGTTTTGGACGCCATGGCTACCAGAGGCTTTGAAGTGCCGGATCTTCCTCTTTCAAGCGATGGTGACATTATAACTCTTCTTAATGAAGGCGGTATGAAGGTTGACGGCGTGTGTTATAACTCTCAGCAGGGGAAGATGGAAGACCGACCTATTGTCTTTGCGCACTAGGTCTCGCCGATGTGAAGCCTTCTGCTGCAAAAGCCCCTTCCTTGAAATCACAGGGGATGCGTCCACGCCAGAAATGAAGCCAAGTATAGCGAGATGGGGTTAATTCAACTTCCAAGGAAGGGCCACATATCAAAAATGACGAGGATAGTGGAAAAAAGTCATCTTGGACATCCTTCTCATTGACTCATCTAATTTGTCAAGTTACGAGCCAAGTAAGGAGTCATTAACAGCTTTGTAAAATCAAGGACAAGGGAAATATAATCTAGTCTCTCTGTGTATATGATCTGAAAAGGTTACATATTATCCCGACTTAAGTCCAGTAGGTAGGCTTTATCCGGTATACGTGACACTAATGTCGGGGTATATCTCAGGCCTCTTTATGAATGTTATAATTATTAGCCTGACACGAAACAGCGTTGGTTATTAGGGCTGGGTAAAGCATATCCTCTAATACCGAAGGAAGGAACTAAACGCTGCTCCCTATTAACAATATTATATGAACGGCAAGAGAGCCTAATATATACAGTATCTGTCCCGTAACATAATGATACTTCATCTGAAAATTGGTCCCAGAAAACACATGGTAGCTGTCAGCAACAGCAGCCCACATTCTTCTTCTTCCCCTTCTATTTATAGATAATCAAGATCTTAAAACTTGATTTGGCCACGCCAACCACTCATCCCACTCCGGCCCCAAATATCCAGTAACCTCTTGTATAAGAAACGCTCCTGAATCCCCGAAAAGCCAAAAATCCCTAAACCGATGCAACAGACACGCATAATGTGCAAGAATGACTAATGCCTCTGGTCGTCTCTGCTCAATCAACTCCCCAAACTCCATCTTCATTAAGATCGGCCATGTAGTAACCGCACTGATCCCAATATGCCGCTCGCCCCGTCCCTCTATGACATTCAGGCATGACTGCAGCGACTCAATGGCCTGCCTATATGTTTTTGTCAACCCGTTGCCGAGGTTGGCGTCGTCGATTAGATCAAGCAGGGGCTGGCAGCCAGGCCCGAGGTGGCCGTCGAACTTGTAAAGGTCCCTGCCCATGTTGAAGGATGCGGCGAGGGGTGTGTCCTGAATCATAGGCGAGGCTTCGTCGACTATAGTGCGGACGCCATAGTAAAGCCGGAAGAAATGGACGAAGCGGTCGAGAAAATTAGAGAAGTCGCCGTCACGGTATATGAGTGTGTCGCAGAGCATGTGGACGCCCAAGCCGGCAGCAAAGACAAAAAGAGGGATACAGGTTTCTTGTGTTACTCGTGGGGATGATTCTTTGAATATAGATAATGCCTGGGTTTGCAGCTGAGCTGCGTGGTAGCGGTAGTACTCTCGTTGATCCGGCCGTGTTATGCTTAAGTTCAGAGCACTGAATGCGAGCAACTCGTTAGCAAGGTATGGGGTCTTAGGTAAGTAATTCATATCATCTGCTAGCCACTGTAAAGACCTATTTGGGTCAAAGGTGGTGAGTAGCTGCGTGTACAGGTTATGGAACAGCTCGATATGGAGCATGTTCACGGGCTCATTCGAAGATGGCGCTGGCGAGGGACTATCTGTAGGGCTCTCCAGGGAGACACCACCGGGAACAGGAGTCGTCGGCACCGAATGAGCTCTGGCTCCCGGGAAGAGTGACTGCGTCATTTTACTCATGAAACGGCTCCCATATTCGCATTCTCGCTCGGCGATGCTGCAATTCGAGCAAATGGGCTGCCCCTCATCGCACTAGAAAGGTAAATCATCCTGCAGGGCGGTTGGAACCTGAACTAGGTGCATACCTTGATATGGCGCCGCTTACACACGAGACAGCCGTTTCGAGATTTCTTATGGGCTCTTCGGGCCATTCCGAGTACGCGTATTGCTGGCAGTGTGGGTAGCGACAGGTTGGTGAATATTAAGCGATCGATATTCTGGTGCCTATTGTATGAGATAGAGATATGGTTGAATGTTCCTTTCGTTTGCCTTCTACCGGTTAACCGTCCAATTGGCGAGGTCGGCTGCGTGTAAAAATAACCTTACCCGTTCTATCGCCAGGCGCAGGGGCTCAAAAGACGATGGACAAATCGGAGAGAGAAAAGTCCGCGTATGCACGGGCCACTCTCTTCTATAATTTCCTTTCGGACGACCCACCCGTAACCCTCGTCTTATCGTCTATACGCGTATAGAGCTTGAGGAACGGAACTGGACTATATAACTAGAGGGAACAAGAATCGCCATGTATACAACTTCCGCACTTCATAGGAAAAGCGAACTACACCGCCATCATGGCGAAACTTGAACCCTTCCGCGGCGACTATTACCTCTGGGAATATGTCCCTTCCATGGCCGCCTCGATCATCTTCCTCCTCCTTTTTCTCGCGCCGACCCTCTTCCATGTCTGGATGGCCTGGAAAACCCGCGCGCGCTTCTGCATTCCCTTCATTGTCGGTGGTGTCTGTGCGTCTCTCTCGGCTGTCTCTTTTTCCCCGTTTGCCTTGACCAGACAATCTCTAATTCTCGCAGTTGAAGTAGTCGGCTTCGCCGCCCGCGCCGCCTGCACAACTGCAACCGCCGATCTTATCCTCTACATAATCCAAAGCATCTTCATCCTACTAGGCCCGGTGCTCTTTGCTGCAAGCGTCTACATGGTTCTCGCTCGCCTAATCCGCAGCGTCAACGCAGAAAAGTACTCTCTAATCCGCATCAACTGGGTAACAAAGGCTTTCGTCGCAGGTGACATTATCTCATTTCTGGTTCAAGGCCAAGGCTCGGGATTGATGGCCACGGACGGGATGAAGGGAATAGCGAAGGGGATCGTGATCTGCGGATTGATGATCCAGATCTTCGTGTTCGGCTTCTTCATCGCCACATCCATAGTCTTTGAGAAGAGGATGAAGCGCGCGCCGACAAGTGACGCGCCCTATAAGCATCACCTTTATCCGCTGTACGCAGTCAGTTGGCTGATTATGCTCCGCTCGGTCTTCCGGGTTATCGAGTACGCGATGGGGCAGAAGGGGTACCTTTTGACGAATGAGTGGCCGCTTTTTGTGTTTGATGCTGTGCCGATGGTGTGCGTCATGGTTATCTGGGGTTTCTGGCATCCCGGCAAGATCCAGCATGAGATTGAAGGCGCACATTTATCGAAAATAGGGAACTATCGGAGTAAGACGTAGCCTACCTTGTTTGCCTAGCGATGCGGGTAGAGGAAGCACGGGTAGTCGACCCGTGGACTCTTCTGTTCGTTGGCATTCAGGAGAGTGTCTTCCGGTTTTTGTCTTTCCTTTTTATTTCACTTTTACTTCATTCCTTCAACAACAGATGTTATGTTCGAAGGAACTGTGGTATGGAGATTTTCAACCAGTATTTAAGAGATATGCTGTACGATACTACAGGCTTCCTTTATCATATATTATGACTTTTCATGACATTCACCATTGAAAATGGACTTATCTTGGAGGTACTGAAGGAGGTTTTCGAACGACCTATACCTACGCTCATACGGGGCCCAAGGTTCAACACCGCAAACGTTTGCCTGCTGTTGATCCAGACTCTCACTGTAAACGGAACATTGTCCATGGACTCATTCCTCTGCCTCAAAACCTTCAACGGTTATACTAGAATTTCGAGTGTGGATTTCAGCACTGTCCCTTTTCCTACCGACAGTATCCATGAACTCGACTTATTAGGACGACTGCTATAGTCCTAGTGGGAAAGCTCGACGACTATGCTGAAGACTTTGACCAGACAGATCGGCCCGAAATTCATGCCCAATGTAGATTTTTATAGATTAGCCGTTATGGAGCCTCGGGATATTTACTAAAAGTAAATTTTCGACGCTTTTTGGCGAGAGAGATAGTATACTTTTAGTATTTAAGTATTTAAGTATTTAAGTATTTAAGTATTCTAGTGCGGTTTAGATTGAACAGTGATCTTGGAATATAGCAAGCATCGATTTGCTATCAAGACCTCTAACAGCAGCAGCAGCCTTGTGCTCAGTACGCGTTTACCTTGGCTCCACAGGTTTGAGGGAGAGGATCCCGTCATAGATACCCCCGTCTTCAAAACCTTATCTTTGAATAGTTCGAAGGTTCCGGATTCGCGCCCATATCGAGCTACGAAGATGCTGGCAAAACATGTCTTGATTCCGGCTTTCATGGTTCTAGTTAATTAAGCTCCATGGCAAGTCCTTGTTGACTGAACGGGAATTTCCTAGAATGGCGAACTGATGTACTTCTTGTAGCTCCACTTTGACGTCTGTACAGTCCATCAGGGCTCACTAATGGTCGGTCCCCTCTTTCCTCATTTTCAATCAATGTCAAAAAAACGCGCCTTCTACGCGCGGACCGCATTGTTGATGTCTCATCGACCTTGCATCAAACCAAATCCAAAGTATTTCATGACTTGTCACTCGAGAATGTTCAACGGTAAGCTTCAAAACCACTCTACGGCTGTCCCTTCATCACTAATCCTATCCTTCACATAGAATCAATGCAGGAAGAGACGCTTTTCTCATATTCCTCCGGACGATTCCTATTCAACGAAAAGGCACGTCTTCGAGAACGGTATGTGAGGTTTAATGCCTCTGCACTTGAGAACGCTGTTGCAAATTATATTGGTCATGGGAGTGTTAAGAACCTTGTCAAGATCAGAGAAGGAGGGTTTAATCGTGTGCTATTAGCCACCACGGAAGATGGGTTTCGGGCTATAGTGAAGATCCCGTACTGGCTATCAGTGCCTAGGACATATGCAACTGCCAGTGAAGTCGCAACCCTTACATTTCTTCGTTCTAAGGGGATACCAGTTCCTGAAGTGTATGGCTGGTCTTCGACGAATGACAATCCAGTCGGTGTTGAGTATATTGTCATGGAACATGCTCCCGGGGTCGGCGCCGATACTTGTTGGTTCCACCATACAAAACACCAAAAACATGCGTTGGTGACAGGGATCGTCGATATCGAGAAAAATATCTTCAGCATCCCCTTTGGTGTTGTTGGGAGCCTTTATTTCAAGAACGATCTTTCATCCGAGTTGCAGGGCCCGCTATACGCGGCGGGCACGCCAGACGAAGCCGGAGACTCTGAGACCTACTGCATCGGACCAATCGCTGATTATATGTTCTGGTATGGGCAACGGGCCGAACTGGAGCTAGACAGAGGACCATGTATGCTTTTCTCATGAAGTTATGGACCCACGATCACCAAGCTAATCCTTCTCCAGGGAGCGACCCGAAGGAATATCTTCTCGCAACTGCCGAAAAGGAAGTCAAGCGGATCGAGAAATTCGGGAAGCCTCTTGAGAGTGATTTTCCTCACAACACTGTCTTTCCTGGCCTCAACTCCCCCAAAGACTACCTGGAGCTCCTCAAGAAGTACTTGAAAATAGCGCCGTCTCTTCTTCCGAGGGATCCTGGGAATAGTTTGAGTCGACCTACTCTACGCCATCCTGGTACATCCTCCCCGCCATCCGCTGAATAATGATGCCTTGGACTAACTGTGACAAGATCTCACCCCTAGTAATGTCTTCATTTGCCCAGACACATTTAAAATCACATCCATCAACATACTGTCATCACTCCATTGCTCCTTACTGCTGGCTATCCTAGGCTGTTTGAAAATCCCGAGCCAGAGGCCCCCAGTGGTTTGATACCGCCAAAGTACCCGCCGGATTACGACACGATGAGTCCTGATGAAAAAGCCCAAGTTGATGAACTTATTAGACGGCAAAGCCTCTTCTATCTCTATCGTGTCTTCAATGGCGGCCTCAACAAATTGCACCTTGAGGCCCTGCAAGATCCCCTGATTTTACAGCGCCAGCATCTCGTAGATTTCGCAGGCCGCCAATGGTCGGGCAACCTCATGACATTACGTGGGGCTCTCATGCGCATGCGTGACCTTTGGCATCATCTTCCCGGCAAGGATGCTGGCCTTGAATGCCCCATACAATTTTCAGAACAGGAAACTCGTTACCAGGCTGAGAATGAGCCAATGTGGTACAATTTGAATGCACTTGTCAGCCATTGGCGCGATGAACTTGGCGGACTCTCAGAAGAAGGGCGGCTACCTGCTGAGAAATATCACGCTGCCGTGAAAAGGAATGAGTCCTTGAAAGCCGAGTTCTCAGACGGCGGCAGACCAGATGAACTGGAGAAGATCAAGCGGGGTTGGCCGTTTCAAGATCATGAGGAATTCTTTTAATAGCGGGTACTTACTATTGGTGGTTGTGTTTAGTGCCTTGGGCTAATTGTATTACTCTGGCGCTATAATTTTGATTTTCATTGGTAGTTCACTCGATCTAGATGCTTGAGCGCCCGAGGCCCTCTCGTCACATAATACACTGTCGAACAATAACTACCACTGCACCAAAAAGATGCCATGACGCCAATTCAGGCATTATATTGTATTTTTGCTGGTTAACAACAACCTATCAAGTTAGCCCCGCCAATAATACGTAGAATTAGACAGTGTACCGCTAACAGGTGTTTAGTTCGTGTGCACGATAAAGCCAGTAAATTACACGCCACAAGGCTGTGGCTATGCACTATAGCACTCGGCATCAAAGATATGGCTGTCGCCAGATATAAAAAGGAGAGATATGCCCTATGAAATCTGCTCTGTATACAATAGTTTCCAAATCTTTTCTTCTATTCTTTCCGACCCTTTCCGTCCAATCTCACGGGGAGTTTAAGCATGATGCCGTCCACCATCAAGAGTATCTATACCGCTGTCAAACACATCTGCGGCCGCCCTGCCAACCTCGGAAAGCCTTTCGTTCCAACTTTTTACAGGGAAAGACTGTTTGGCCCAAGACACAGGCAGACTTGCTGAAGTACGGCGTCCGATGGGATTATGACGGCGTCGTGAAGAAGGACGATGACAAGGAGTACCATAAATATCAACTACAGCCGAATGCCGGGAAACTTCCTTCCTCAATCAAACAGTGGCGCGACAAGAACGACGGGACTCATGCTGTGATGACCACCCTATATATTCTTAAGGGACTCGAGGCTGAAGCGCACGTGTTTGAAGAAGCAATGAATGAAGCCATTGAGAATATCCCCTGAGCATGATCAGTACGTCTACGTTTTCCGTTTTTCCTTGTGAGTCTCTATTTAAATGTCAAAGTGTTCCTAACAATATTACACTGAAACTAGGTACACGTTGAGGCTTGTATGGCAGTGATGATTCTCTTGTTTAAGAGATGTCTCTGGTGTGCGTTAGGTACTCTTTATCATTAGCAAAACTTCTTATATGTCAATTCAGAGGGGAGGGACATATCATCAGATGTTCGCTTCCTCCAGAGTATATATAAACAGACAACAAACAAGTTCTGGTTTAGGATTCTCATACTTCCTAGCAAAACAAGAATATTCAAGTAGAGAAAATATGGCTTTGAGGTATGTTTCCGTCATGGCTTTCTTCGTATAATTGTCAACCATTCACCGTGCTTGGTCAAATAGACAGAATTACTGTAGTGCCTAATGCGACGATACCAACAAATGCACCCAATAAATCCTAAAATTGCTATATATGCTCTCCATAGTCAGAGACAGATCTATGACCGTGATGGAGTGGACGGTGCCTATAGGAATAACCCTTGTACGTCTCTTTTCAAAGACCAACGTCGTCGAAACGTGCCATTCTTTTTGATTCTAATAAAGAAACATTCAGGAGTACCAGGGCCGCAACAAAGCAAGGGCAAGGCTGGACAGGGGTTGAAAGTCTGCCACGCAACTAGTTCCATTCTTAAGCGAGAAAATGCCTGTATGTCACTCTTTCTGACCTTGAGGTTGGACTTCTTTGGACCATGACCCCAGACCAAGGAGTATAGTTGGTTGGATATCTTAGGCATCGTCATTCTCCTGAATAGAAGTTCTAAGTTCTGCGGCCTCCTTCATGATATCGATATAGCCTTCCATCATCATCTCGATGCCTTTTATGAAGTTATCGGGGCGGGCAGAAGATGAATGTCCATGCGGTCGAGTCCCCAGCAGCTCCCTCATTGTAGATATGTGCTTCTCCATTTTTGTGAGTCTGTGAAGAGTGGTACGCATTGAATGGTTGCTTGATTGGCTTTCAGCCTGAACAGGGGTCTGCGGTTCTCCTATGGCCGTGGACTCTTCGCCTTGTGATTGATGTGTTATATACCGCCGCGTTACTCGTCGAGGGTATAGGAATTGGAGCTCTGTTCGCCGTTTAACGAAATTGGATGCCCAATTTCCACCAACAATTTTGACAGGGCTGGTGCCCCGCTCGGAGAGGAGAGTATTCGCCATTTGCCGTATGTAAGATCGCGAAGGGATCGTGCCATGTTGCACAGACGCCAAAACTCGTTGCACAATAGAATCTTCTTCATTTTGCGTCAGTTTGTGGCAGTTAGCGCGTTTTTGCGCACGACAAGTGACTCCTTTAAGCCGATTACGAAGGGTTGTTATAGACACTTCGTAATGACGTGCTGCCTTTCGTACAGAAGAAAATCTCCCCTCGTTAATAGCAGCAACGGCCAGTGAAATCTTCCCTTCTTGCTCTTGTAGCCTTCGTGAGTTTTGGCTTCCTGTTGATGCCATACTGAAGTGCTGAGTCCAGTCGCTTGTGCATTTCGGAGATAGACGAGGAGATGCAAGATAAAACACGTAGTGGACCGATCGGTTCGCTAGTAGATTACGTAACCCCTTTACCTAACGGAATCAACCATCAACCATCGAGTGGAGGATTTTTACCGACTACGTACCATTATTCGGAGCTTCACAACCACCAAAGCCATTTAAATTGACTAGATAAATATACGAAATAACAGCTATTTACTAGGGCAATCTAAATTATATAATCTACTATTCCACAGCCACTATAGCGTTACGGAGATCGTCGACGAGATATAGGAGTAGATTGATACCCGTATTCAATACATTCAGCAGTGCCAAACTCCAACCCGGGGTAGCCTTGGTATACACCAATGCGACGATGGTTCCAATACAATTCATTTCTCCCCGACTCTCAAATATCTCAATGCTTTCCAGCCGAACCGGTGGCGATGACGAGTGGATTAGAATGGAGAACCTCGACGTGTGAGAGGCAACAGAATGCGTTATTGAGCCTGTCGTACGTAGCTCTGGACCCCCCGTTAAAGACAACGACTTTACCGATGACACACTGGCGATCTGGAATACAGCGATCACATACACCAAACACGGCAATGACATAGGAAGATGGTGCTTTAATCCTCCGTGGGGAGATAATATGGGAATGCAATCAAACCAAACCTTTAGCCTGGATGCCGACATATACACGATCATTTCATAAACAACGTTTTGACCGGCTATTTCTGGCGTGACCCGATACATCAGGGATATATTGAAACACCAAACACATTCAATTACGCCGCATCTGACATTCTTCAGGCCCTCGGCCAGGGAGACATTGTGGGCTGTAGCCTTGGGTCAACAAGCAGGTCGAAATGCAGCATGCAAAATATCGCGGCGGCAATCTTGAAGTCCTTTCGAGGTTCTATGTACATCCAGGCAGCTTCGAACCCCGATGACGCGAATATGGCAGCCGGTCGTTCTCTGACTAGTATAGCCTATGTCTCGGTGATGAGATCAATGGTGCGCAGTTGTGTGAAATGCTAGCTAAAACTGATTCTGGCAAGGTGCCTGCGAGGCTGTATGAAGTCAATGGGAACATCTTAAAGCAGTGAAATTGAGCAACTACTTTGAAATTATCAGTAAAGTTTACGTACTTCTGGCGGGGTTCAGTTTCTGGGCCCATGGCGCCATCGAACACGTGAGGCATCGGCTTACCACTTCCTGCGTCCGCCGTCTCTTCTCCTCCCTGCCACCACTATCATTCATACGGCTCCAATCGCTTTTAATAATATTTCTCCAGTAAAATCGAAGTTTGTAATGCGAGCTGTCCGCACTCACCAGGGCTCTGCACCGTACTCTGCAGCAAACCCTGCCCCTCCATCTTCACTATTCCTGGACGACAATGTACCGATCCCACAGCTCGCCCGCCCGGGAGAACTTCTAATTCGCGTCCATGCTGCAACGGTGACGCGTGACGAACTGGCCTGGCCCGAAACGTATGGGCCTAACCATTCGATCCTGGGACACGACTTTGCCGGCGAGGTGGTCGATACATTTGACCACAAGAATTCCAGCCCACCTGACGATCAGACTGCGCTAGCTCCTGGTGATCATGTCTACGGTATGACTGCTGCCAGCCGGGAATACTCTACATGGGCCCAGTTTGCAGTGGTGAAAAGCGATGAGACTGCGCGAAAACCGGCTAGTCTGGATTGGGCTGCCGCGGCGACAGTCCCCATGAGTGCTTTGACAGCCTGGCAGGCTTTATTTGTCCACGCTAGAGTTCCTGAGCCGGACCTATCTACCAGCACAACCAACACGGCACCTACGCCGAGTCCGCGCAAACTTCTGGTGACCGGTGCATCGGGCGCGGTCGGCTCATATCTGGTGCAGTTAGGAGCCCTGGCCGGACTGGACGTGACGGCTGCCTCTCGGTCGAAAACAGCGAACGCAGAATTCCTTCATTCACTGGGTGCAGCTCAGATAGCGGAGTATGACGAACTGCTCGGCAAGGAAAGTGAATACGATATCATTACTGATACGGTGGGGGGGGAAGCTCTGGAGAATTGCTGGTACCTTGTCAAGGATGGGGGCCATTTGATCACTGTTGATTCGTCGAGTTTGGATTTTGTGGAAAAGCATCAGAAGAGACTGGATGGAAAGGCCAAAAGGGAAAATGTCAATGCTTTAGGATTCATCGTCGAGAAGGATCATGTTCAGTTGCAGAAAATTGCTATGGCGGTGGACTTGGGCCTGCTGAAAGCATTTGTTGCACAGGTATTCCCAATCCATAATGTATGTGAAGCATATGAGACAGGAAGTATGAAATCAGCACGTAGAGGGAAGATTGTACTTTTAGTGGATGTCTAGTTTCTATAAAAATAGTTTGGTGCGAGAGGGAAATAATATAGCATGAGATGGTTCACTGTAGCTCTAAGAGACTAATATCCCTCTATATTCTGTACTAAGTCCTATCTTTGACTTCTACATTTTATTTCATTATAAACTCAAAGCTTTACGTCGGAAAGGGCAGGTGAAAGTAGCAGCACTCTAATACCTAGTACCTAGGAAAACATGAAGCTGGAAAAAAAAGGCTAAAATATGCCTTTAATTCCTTCTTAATATGACCATTCGCCCAAAATAAAAGACGCCACTTATCGCTTATATAAATATTCCCACATAATTTGAATATTGTTCGGGTGAATGGTAGACGATTGATGTAATATTCACATCAAATCTGGAGACACTCAATATATACTGCAGCCCTCAACTTTCCTGTCGCTTAATTTGACTCCCACACATCCTCTTTCTTCAGATACAACGACTGATCTTTGGCAAGCTGAACCTGTTTGGTATAGTGCTCTAGGTCATCTTCTGCGCCTAGCAACTAGCGATACCCACGGTGAGGTGATTACAAGGATAGGGCAAGCGCTGAACTGCCCGCACCTTCATTGCAACTTACTGATGTGATCTTTTCAGATGGATTCATTTAATTTGTTAGATCCCCTTACTGAGGAATAAGACGATTCCCAACCAACAAATAATTTTAGAGCTAGTATAATTGCTAATATCCTCGAACACCAGTTCAAGGATCGAAGACTAAGTAAGCATGCTCTGAAGAATGCTTCGGTGTCTCGAGGTGCCGCAAGCACTAGATAGGTGCGAAAACGCATGAATACAATCTGGACTGCCAGATATAAGGAGAAGGTTCTGAATCTTACCTAAGGTATATTACTTAACACTTCATAGTCATTTGGTCGTTGAATAGATGCTAGGTACTGATTATATAGTCGAGATGATTCCGGTACAGGGGAGTATATTTTCCGATTTATAGTAATTTAATTTGGTCGAATTAAAGCCAAAGGGCTTCACGGTAGTTTAATTCCATCATACTCCACAATAATACGAGTATTGCAAGCATTGAACCATATCCTTCTGTATAACACGCAGGCGTAAATCAGAAGTATACGAACACACCGCGAAGAATACTGTCTTATCTCGACCAACGTGTTCGCGAAATCAAACTTGTGAAAGGGATATGGATGAAACAATGCTGGTTATGCTTGGTCTCTGTTCATGTCTGGCAGAAACCTACCATGACCATGCCTACAGTTTAGGTGTAATACGGTTATAGCTGGCCATTTCTAGGTTTGCATCATCTTCTCAATCTGGATAGAAAGTAGTCCTACCAAACTTCTATACATCTAACCGCTGTTATTCAACTGAGCAGCTTACAATGCTACCGGTTGTGTCTCCAGAACTGGTCGTTCGTAGGTGTATTTCAATCATTCCGAGAGTTTACCGCGAACTTCTTAGGGTGTAGCTTTTGGTAGCTTTCTAACCTTGCCCAAATTTCGTATTATGGAATATTGGTCACTATTTTGGTTTTCTATATATAAACTTGTAAATCTACGTAGACTGTCCGTCACATCTAACTTGACGAATTCCGTATGAAACACGGAGCAAAGAGCCGTACGGGTAAAACGACGTATCCATTCGGATTCAGCCGCCAGCTTAAGTCCTGTGGAAGACAGGAAACCAGGAAGAAGATGAAAGGGATGCCCTACTCCGTAAGAGATCGAAACATGTTCGAAAGTAAGACTAGCATAATATTCGTTGGTGTACCTCGACGGATGTTTCATATCCTACACAACCCCTCTCTAGTGCGCCTCGCTAGACCACTGAATCCAGCGCCACAGCGCAGATCCCTCTTCTGCAAGATTTCTAATTAATTAAAGCATGACACGCACCATACGTGAAACGGCAACAACCCGGCGGCCATTTTGCGGGGTGACGGTCTTCCCTGCAAGCCTCCCGGCAAAAAAGGGGACCAGTGCAGGGACCTAGGAAGCTAACATACGACAGCTAGTATATACTTCATAACTTTCCGGCTGATTGTCTCGGGTTTTATCCGCAGAGGGTCTCGTATACTCGGTCGGCTGTTCGCTTTCACTCATGTGCCGCAAATCCTTCAGGTATAAAAGCCTGTTGGCTGTGCCTCCCCATCTTCTGTACAGGCATCACCACCAATCCTTTCTACGTCTTTACCCAGATAGTCCACTGCAATGAGATCTCCCCCCACCAAAGCCAGTCGGGTTCTATCCGGCGCCATGTTGCTGGCGTCCCAGGCCGCCGCCCAGTGCGCACTGCCGTCGACCTACACCTGGACGTCGACCGAAGCGCTGGCGGAGCCCCAGTCGGGATGGGTTGCACTCAAGGACTTCACTGATGTCGTGTCAGATGGCCAGCACATCGTGTACGGCTCCATGGTCGATTCATCCGGGAACTACGGCTCGATGAACTTTGGGGCTTTTGCAGACTGGTCGGACATGGCGTCGGCGACGCAAACCGCCATGACGGAGGCTGCGGTAGCGCCCACGCTCTTCTACTTCGCGCCCAAAGATATTTGGATCCTGGCATACCAGTGGGGCCCGACGACCTTCTCCTACAAGACCTCAAGTGATCCCACCGACGCCAATAGCTGGTCGTCGGCGCAGCCGCTCTTCTCCGGGACCATCTCCGACTCTGATACGGGCGCCATTGACCAGACGGTCATTGGTGATAACACGAACATGTATCTGTTCTTTGCGGGGGATAACGGCAAGATCTACCGCGCCAGCATGTCCATTGATAGCTTCCCCGGTGACTTTGGCACTGAGTCCGAGATCATCCTCGAGGACACGAGCAATAACCTGTTCGAGGCCGTCCAGGTGTACACCGTCGACGGCCAGAACCAGTACCTGATGATTGTGGAGGCGATCGGGTCGAATGGCCGCTATTTCCGCTCGTTCACGGCGGACAGCTTGGACGGCGAGTGGACGGCAAATGCGTCCACCGAGGACCAGCCTTTTGCGGGTATGGCCAACAGCGGCGCGGACTGGACTAACGACATTAGCCACGGTGACCTGGTGCGCAACAACCCGGATCAGACCTTCACCGTTGATCCGTGCAACCTGCAACTCCTTTATCAAGGAAAGGACCCCAGCGCGAGTAGCGGTGATTACAACCTCCTGCCCTGGAGGCCCGGGGTGTTGACTCTGCAGGTGTAAGTTATGGGGTTCGGGAGAAATGCGGTATAGCACGCTCTGGGTGTGTCAAACAACCAGCTGTCCTGGGACAGTCCTTGTACAGGTTTTGTTTGTAGTTTAGTTGCTTTTCGTTCGAGAACCGAGATTCCCAAATATATTGGACATGTTCTTCGGGCTAAAGCGGTATATACGCGTGTAGCCCATGCTTGACTACCATCGAGAGCCGTGGCCAACAGTGAGCAGAATAGGGCAGAGAATGATAAAATGCCCACAGTAACCTCTGGTCAGGAGGGGAGAATAAAAATAAAAGGCCTTGAGGGTATAACTTAAGATACCGTTGGCTGTTATTGGCTGTTATTATGTTCGGCATCTTTATGCAGAAGAATATAGTCCTGTGTATTCTGTACTCCGTATAGATATGGAACATATCCGCCATCCACAGAGCACGATACTCTAGATGGTCTCCAATGTCCTGCATTTATTAATAAGATGAACTGGACATTGTTTAACTATCTATATAAATATTGTATGATCTGAATCTATTGAAGAGAGAAAAACAAAAAAAAAAAAAAAAAAAACACGCGACGCGTCTTTGCCAAATCGGGAAAGGCGGTCAGAAACGGCAGGCGTACCTGCCAATAAGCATCCCAAGAACATCGATCGTTGACAACTCGGGATGCGTCAACATCCACTCCATCATCTCCATCTTCATCTCCTCTTCTTCTTTTCACCTCTCTCAACCCGCCTGTCGCTTCTTTCATTCTCTGCTCCCTTCCTGTTCGATCTGTACAGGCCTCCTTTCCCCTCACTCCCTGCGGGTCGAGCGCATGGTGCCTTGAAGCTTACACCTTCACCACCTTCGGCTTCCCCGCGCTTCGTCCACGATGCCTGCGCGCACCCGCCAGGGGCCTTCCGTCACCACGGAGGTCGTGGATGCCGAAGAGACTTCCGGCGATCTTCGCTGTCTGAAATTCAATGAACCATTGACGTGGCGCGTGGGACGTTCCGCCATTCCCATCGCCGATCTTCTTCAACGGCTCCAGACGCTCGCGCACGAACTTCGCAAATTGGAACAGGAGGAAGTCGAGAAGGATTCCCTTAAAAAGGTGTCGCAGGAGCTGGCTACGGCTCAGCTTCTCGGACACAAGGACAAAGGCGTGAGGGCGTGGGCGGCGTGTTGTATTGTCGATGTTTTGCGCCTCTGCGCCCCCGACGCGCCCTTCACTGGTAACCAACTCAAGGTGCGCCCTATCGCCCCGAGATGTCTCCCGGAGACTGCAGGAGATTGGCTGCGGTTAGTGGAGTGTACTGACTCTGCCTGGAAATTAAGGATATCTTCACCTGCGTCGTAACCTCGATTATTCCCGCGCTCGGGGACCCTTCCCACACCTACAATGCCCAGCATATTTACGTGCTGAACTCTCTCGCGGAAGTGAAGAGCATCGTCCTCATGACAGATCTGGATCATCCCGACTCATTGATCATTCCATTATTCACGACCTGCTTTGACATCGTCTCGGGTTCCTCCAAGGCGTCGACCGGGGAGGAAATCGCGAAGAATGTCGAGTACGACATGACTCGCTTACTTACAACAATCATTGATGAGTCGCCGGTCCTTGCCCCTGAAATTGTCGATGTCATCGTGGCGCAGTTCCTGCGAATCGACCCGCGCGCCATGGAGTATCCTGCAAAGAGAGGCAAGAAAGACGCGCCCGTCGACGCGAAGCAGGGCACCCTGCTTTTGAAGGACTATCCCGCCGCGTACAAGATGTCGAAGGCTATCTGTCAGGCTTGTACCGACCGGATGACGAGCCATATCAGCCAATATTTTAATAACGTCATTATCGACTCTTCTGCTCCCGCCGCGGGTGGCTCCAAAAGCTCGCACCGGCGACCCAACCTGGACGATTCCGACGAGGAAGGTGAAGATATTAAGGAGCTGAGTAAGGCCCATCGTTTGATTCGGGAGCTATGGAAAGCCTGTCCCGATGTCCTGCAGAACGTCGTTCCCCAGTTGGAAGCGGAGCTCTCTGCGGAATCCATCTCGTTGCGACTGCTGGCGACGCAAACAATCGGCGACCTTACAGCTGGCATCGGCGTTGCTGGACCGCCTCCGCCCCCTCCGATGGATCCCGCCGCGTATCCGCCGGTGACCTTGGCCGAATACGCCCAAGCCATCCCGCAACCGAACGACCTCGTAAATCCTTCGTCGCCAAAGTCATTCTCCCAAGTCCATAATTCGACATACGAAGGCTTCATTAGCCGGCGTTTAGACAAGTCCGCTTCTATCCGTGCATCCTGGGCTACGGCCGTGGGTCGCATCTTGCTTACATCGGCAGGGCGTTCTGGCATGGGCGAGACTGAAGAACAGATGCTCATTACGCACCTGGGTTCCATGCTCCGAGACGCAGATGAGAAGGTCCGTGTGGCTGCAGTGGATGCTGTGGGGACGTTTGGACTGTCTCATATTGTACATAAACTGGGCTCCAGCGGCGGCATCTCGTCTCCGGATTCGATACTGTTCGTCCTCGCAGAGCGTGTTAAAGATCGGAAGCCTCAAGTTCGGGAGCATGCCATGAGGTCCCTGGCCCGGATGTGGGCTGTTGCGGCAGGCGAGATCGAACAGGAGAATGAGCAGGTCGTTCCTCTACTGAAGGACGGACCGTCGAAGATTTTCGACGCCTACTATACGAACGAGTCGGATATCCACATGCTGATTGACCGAGTCCTCTTTGAAATTCTCCTGCCCCTCAATTACCCTCCGGTCAAATCTAAACTGTCCCGCACCAGCTCGAACCAGTCTCAGAAGCAGAAAGACTCCCAAGGAACAGAGCCCGACACCGAAACCGATGTCGACAAGGTCCGTGTCCGTCGCATCCTCACCTTGCTCAAGGGGCTGGACGACAAAGCAAAGAAAGTCTTCTTCGCATTGCAGGCCCGCCAGATCCAGCTGCGAACCGCTGTGACAATCTACCTACAAGCGTGTGAGGAGTATAATGTAAGTAGGAGACCACTCTACGGAGAACAGTGACTAACACAATCATATAGGGCGGTGTAATGGAGAAGAACGAGGACCAAATAAAAGCTCAGCTAAGCCGGGTTATTGACACCTTGTCTAAACTCTTCCCTGACCCCTCACGTACATCTGCAGATCTGTGGAAATTCGCAAAGGTGCATGATCGCCGAAGCTACCAGCTTATCCGCTTTGCGATGGCGGCTGTCAGTGATTACCGTACGGTCATCAAGGCGATCAAGGAGTTGGCGAGAAGAATTCAAGGTGGCAACAATTCACCACTCCTGGATACCCTCACGCCCCTCCTGTACCGCTGCAGCTCACTTGTCTTCAACAGGAGTCACATCCCGGCCATCATGAGTCTTTCAAGGACAGACGAGAATGGACTTGCAGGGCCAGCACAAGAAATGCTGCGAGAGATCTCTTCTCGTAACCCCGAAGTCCTAGAAGCGCAGGTCCAGGAAATGTGCAAGGATCTCGAATCCCAGGCTCCAAAAGCATCGACGACTGCCGACTCGGGCACCGAGGAGATCCTCAAGGCATGCTCAGGCTTTGCGAAGAAGCTTCCGGGCAAATTACCAAAGGAACGCAAGTTCTTCAAGGCTCTTGCGGACTACGCCCTCTACAGCCCGTCACCACGTGCAGCCAAGCATGCTGTTACCATTCTGATGGCTATCGTCGATAAGAAGGAGATGTATGCAAAGGATCTGATTCAGAAGTGCGTCGCCAAGTGGCGCTTTGGCTCAGACCGGTTCCTCACGAAACTCGCTACATTGTCTCAACTGAATCTTCTGGCCCCGAAGGAAGCGGATGAGGAGAGCGACGCCATAATCTCCATTGCTGTCAACCAGATTCTTCTAACAAATCGATCACCAGAGCCAGACTCCGGCTACGAATGGTCAGATGTTGTGGATGGTGAAACTGCGGCCAAAGAATGGGCTCTCAAAATCATCGTCAATCGTCTCCGCGCGAAGGACGGTTCAGATAGTGACGATGACTTCAGGGCCCACGCGGAACCTGTCTATAACACTTTAAATAAACTCGTCGCTGGGCAGGGCGAGATATCAAAGAAGAAGGACACGCCGGCGGTCCAAAAATCGCGACTTCGGCTCCTCGCTGCTAGGTCACTGCTTAAACTATGTGCCTCTCAGAGCCTTTGCGATCAGCTGCTTACACCCAGTGATTTCAACTCGATTTCCTTGCTTGCCCAAGACCCGCTTGCTCCTGTGAGAGTCGCTTTTGTCAGCCAGCTCAAAAAGAAGCTCGTGCAGAGCTCGAATCTGAGTCAACGGTGGTATACGATCCCATTTTTGCTTGCATTCGAACCGAACAGAAATCTGAAAGATAGCACTCTTACCTGGCTGCGTTCCCGCGCCGCCTTCTTCTCCCAGCAGGCTAGTGGCAAGAAGAGCGATCAAACGGTGATGGAGGCTATCTTTTCGCGTCTCCTGTCTCTGCTTGCCTACCACCCTGACTATCCACCGGATGACCTGGACGAGGAGACGAGGTTCAACGACCTGGCTGATTTTGCCCGGTATATTCTCTTCTACCTGTCTGCAGTGGCAAATGAACATAACCTTTCCTTGATCTTCCACATCGCCCAGCGTGTGAAACAGACGCGTGACGGGATCACCAAGACCGACGAAATGAGCACCCGTCTACATACACTTTCCGACCTTGCGCAATCGACAATACGCCGCTTCGCCGATATTTACGCCCAACAGCGGAGGCTTGGAGGCGTCGGTGGGGGCGCTTCCATTCTGCAGACCTACCCTGGCAAGATGGGAGTACCGAGCTCCATTTTCGCGCAGATGGGCAGTCACCGTGAAGCATTGGAAGTCGCAGAGAAGAATTTTCTCCCGGATGACGTGGATGAGATGCTTGATCAGATCGTGCGGTCCTCCATGAAATCAAGAAGCGCGTCCCAAAACCAGGGGTCCGTGAAGAAGCGCAAGTCCGAATCCGCTGGGACTGGCGGCGGTTCGAGTGCCACCAAGAAGGCCAGAACGGCTGGCCGCCGCACATCATCGTCGGCAGGCGCAACATCCAAGACCCCCAAGAGGAAGAAGGCCGATGATGGCTGGTCTTCTGACGGTGGGGATGCTGTGGAAACCTCGGCGTCGGCACGCCGACGCAGTAGCAGAGGTACTTCACGGCGAGTCAGCTACGCAGACCGGGACAGTGACGAGGACGACATGGAAATGGATGAATGGGACCAGGACAAGGAAGAGGAAGAAGAGGATGATGCGGTCGACAGCGAGGCAAATGGCGAAGAGAACACTGCCGACGAGTCCGATGACGATAAAGAGGACACCTCGCCTGCCCCAGCGCCACCGGTCAAGAAACCCGTGCGCAAACGCGCCGCGAAGCCCACGACAACAACCCTCCCTACTAGACGGTCGTCTCGAAGGGGTTGAGCCAATGGTGAGTAACCTGCGGCTCCTTTGTAATTTCTTTCAGTGTCCAT
This sequence comes from Aspergillus ambiguus, assembly GCF_047715705.1. Lineage (NCBI taxonomy): Eukaryota > Fungi > Ascomycota > Eurotiomycetes > Eurotiales > Aspergillaceae > Aspergillus > Aspergillus ambiguus. Next base: position 302,672 of record NW_027395533.1, on the reverse strand, counting down.
GTTTGATTCATTCCTCGACGCAATTCTTCTACTTTTGCTCGGAGGGGTCATTTGATCTGGATGTCTTTACGCCTATTTATCGTGTTGATCTATCGATGGATGAACGTGTGAGTGGAATTCGTTGATATGTCATTGCTCGAGTTCGAAATGTATACCCATTTCCTTTTTTCAGTTTTCGTTTGTAGGTAGTTCTTGTGATTTACACCAACGGGAATATAAGAACTGATGGTATAAAATACTAGAATTAGTACAGCAGCTTCCGTACGCATACCATTTTATCGCCGGGCCAAGGAACCTCGGCTTAGCTGACTACCATGGGGCAATGATCAGATCTGGTATATCCAGATCCTAGGTCAGCATATCTTCCTTCACAAGGCTATAAAAGATAACATTGTTACCTGTACGCCATCCACACGCAACCATAATAAGGCATTATATTGATGCAGACACTATTACATGAAGCAGGGACTGGACAATGATGCTCAAAATACATACACATTACATATACTATATTGAAATCGCTCGATCATTAGGTATATATGCACCGCTAAGCCACTCTATCCATGCAAGACGGAACAATAGTTCATTCAATCAAAACTTCGGCGTAAACTTGCTCATGGCCCGAATCTTCTTTCCATAGAAGAAAAACCCAATCGGAATGGGGATCATCGCAATCGTTAGAAATCCCAGCAGACTCGAGGCCCAGTTAACGCCCAACTTGTGGTACATCTGCACCGCGAAGAGGGGAAACGCGCCGCCGAGGCTCGATCTGACCAGGGTGTTTGCCGCAATAGCCGAGTTGGCAAACATCATGTACACGTCGATGATGTAGTTGAGGCCCTGCATGAAGATCACCAGGATGCCCATACCGATGGGCACGCCGGCGATCACCTGGGGAACCCACGAGATGTTCTTGTCCGACGTCCAGCCGAACCAGAACAGGCCGGCCGGCAGCAAGATCGACGCCGGGATCATCGGGATCAGGCGCTCCTCCGGCACCACGCGGCCGTGTTTGGCGAGCTTACGCGAGAAGCGCGTCTTCGTCTGCCAGATGATAAAGGCCACGCCGCAGAGAACCCCGATCATGATTCCGATGAAGGGCAGGCCGGCGATGCCCTCGTTCGTCCAGCCGCGGACTTCCTCGAAGGAGACCGGGTATGCTTCGAAGAAGAGATACAAGATCCCGTAGATCAGGGCGAGGTAGATGGTGACGAGGAGGAGAATCGGCTCGAGGAAGAGCATTTGGATCGGACGGAAGAGATACTTCCACACGATTTCCGACGCGGACGGACGGTGTTCGTCCAAGAACGAATGCAGAGCCCAGTTTTTCGTCTCGCGGCGGAGACGAGCCGCACGGCGCTGGAGCAGCACTGGCGCATATGTCTCCGGAACGATGAACAAAGCAATACAGCCAAATGTGGCCGAGGCGATCAGCGTTATCCATGCGGTCCATCGCCAGCCGAGATACGAGTCCGTGATGAAGCCACCGACGATGGGGCCCAGGACAGGGCCAACAAATGTAGCAGCCGAGAACATGGCAATGGCTACAGCACGATCCACGGGGTTCCAAAAGTCGGCCATGGCTCCGCCTACCACGGCCAGCGGCGAGCAGCCAAAGACACCGATCAGGAACCGGCAGACCATGATCGTTTGAAGGTTCTGCGCCACAGCGACGGGAATCTGGAAGATGGAGAAAACGGCGTAGCCAAAGAACAACGGCAATTTCCGGCCGTATAGCTCTGAAAGTGGCGACCAGACAAGAGGGCCAACCGCGAAGCCGAACACCACAAGACTCGTTGCCAAGGTCATTACTTCAGTACTGACGTCAAACTGCTTTGCCGTGACCATCGTGGCTGTGGAAAAGACGCTCGAAGCAAAAGTAATCCACATCGTCATCGACGAAAGTGTCATGGTGATAAGCCATTTCCTCCACGTCGGCAGATTCTGTGGATTTCCGGGGTCGTCTGGTCCGTCCCATTCGACGAGGTTGGGATCTTTGGGTGGCGGTTGCGGAGCGTCGACTGGGGCTTCGGGCTTGACTGCATCTTTCTCGGGGTCGAAATCTTCGATGGACTTCCGGGCATCACCTTCGTCGGACGAAGATCCAGAGTTTAACGTAACGTCGGAAGACTCAAGCTGTTGCCTGTTCGTTTGATCATGACGCAGAGGATCGTGTGTTACTGCGCCAGTGTCGCTGGATGCACTCATCTCAGGATGCGCTTGGTGGTAAATCCGTTAACAATTGAGTCTTCTGGCGTTGCCACGAAGGCTGGTGGGTCAAATGGCGTCTGGTGTACTGCGTATAGGAAAGGAAGAGACGATCCCATCTGGGCGCTCGAGGGGATTATAAACCATCGCAGCCATACAGTATAGAGTGGGTACGAAAGAATTTGCGAAGTGTGCCATAATAATATCATGGCAAAAATGCGGTTCATTAGCAACTCGAAACGCGCATGAGATTGGGACAGCGGTCTCTAGCTGTTCTCCACCCTTCCAGAAGGTTGAGTCTCCTAAGTCCGACAGACAGTCCGAGGCCGACAGCACATCAAACGCCATCAGGATTAGTCAAGACCTGGTCTCCATGAGGTCATCGCAAATTAGCAATCAGCAGTCAACCGTCAGGAACGACTCCGGACGAGTCCAACTCTGGCGGAAGAGAGGCTGAGAGACCCTGCCAGCCCTCCATCAAGTCAAGTCCGGCATCAGCAACGACTGAACGAAACCGTGGACGGAAGAACGGCAACTGTTTAGTGCATGGAGCTGCTCGCGCTTCGGCGCTCCGAGGACCGACTGCATCCACTCGGGAGAACCCACTCTACCCGTCGTCTTGGTTTTTTTTTATTTTGACATTGCTGGGTCCAGTCGGTAGATAATGGCCAACGCCATTCCCGAGACACATGGATTTTTCTGCACTCGTGGTTGAAACGCCACTGCTGCCGTTATTGAATTATCTGGGTTTTGGGAAAGCTAATCAGACGTACTGAGTTCCCCTTGCTCGGCTAGGACGGCATTTAGTGCCTGTCATACTCGCTGGTTTCGTCAATCTTGGCTAGCCATCACGCTAATATCCGGATCGATCTGTAAGACTAGCTAAGACAGGGACACGGAGATATAGTTTGTGGAAGCGAATCCGACGGAGATAAATCTGTAACTCCCTTTCATCTCTTCCAAGATAGCCGCCGATATATCATCATGTCCTCGTGTTGCTACCTAACGAATACCTCCAGGTGGCTATCAAATGAGCTATCAACCTAAAAAGTACCGATTAGCTACCAAAAAATACCTATCCTACTTCATTATCATTATCATCGTCCCCCTCTTCCTCATCATCAGCTTCCTCGCCCGAGGGCCCCTGGTCAAACCCTTCCAGGTTCATCAAGTCGTGGTAGTTCGCCACCGGGGTGGGGAATTGCTGCATCCACGGGGGTTGCAGCAATTACGTCCTCACGGCCAGAGGAGCAACCCTCCCAAGGGTATTATCTTTCTATATGATCCTTTAGCCTTAAGGCGATGACTGTACATAACCGTAAAAGGGAGAATATGCTCCCCGTAGGGGTATCTCTCGACCATACAATTAGTAGTTAGTATCAGACTAAACGACTGGGCGAAGTGTTATTAATTGGCATATCTAGGCTTCAAAATCTCAGTTGTATACGCGGTCCATATCTTATCAATATAAACATGAACGTATTTGGGTACCCAGGGCACCTCAGCGAACCGAAACATGCTTTAGAGCGTGTTTACTAATCCTTCTATTCTCAAACTGGTGTTCGATTATACTACATATTATCCCAGCTCCGAAATTGTTCGTCAGCTGGGTGTGCTCATCCTCCCCTGTAAGGAGAGCGGGGGAGTTGAACGAATCCATCTAAAAAGATCACATAAGTTGAATTTCGTCCGTGTAAACATCCACGTCAGCAGGGGTCTTCACTTTGCTTGCGCGTTTCTTTCGGCCCATGACATGCGGTTTGGACATCCTTGGGGTTGGTCGTCATGTAGGCGTACCGACAGTGAAGCAAAGTGAAGTGGAATGAGTTGGTGTATCCACGAAGTTAGGTAGGCCCGTTGACTGCCTAAAGTCGTGGTAAACAAGTGTCTTCGGAAGGCACGTTGAGACAGCGACCTGGGGAGGTGTCGCTGCGACGAGGTGCTGCCGTTCTTTGAAGAAAGCGTGGAGTAGGTGATTCGAGTGCCCGCCTAGACACCTAGTGGTGCGGCATAGTGGTATTTTCAGACTTTTCTCGGTTTGACACTAAGACATTGAATCGATACCCTGGAGAACCGTACAACCGGAGAACCAGCCGACATGAAGAGACAGAGGATGCCGGCTCCCAGGGACGAGAGAGATGTAAAGAGAACGAAAGATATGAATGAGGCCAAAAGATAGAAGAAGAGGGCCAAATAGGTAGGGAATAGGGAACGAAACGAGGATAGATAGAGGAAGAGATGAGAGAGACAGAAGGGGGAGAGAGATGTAGGATGTGGGAAGCGGAAGACAGGATGGACGAAGTACATATAGTGGACATCCCTTCCCCTTTGAGATGAATACTGCCACCTACCATTCAATTATAGTAGGTAGTCACCCTACTACCTACCAAGGGATTTCTGCGACAAATTAGTGAAGTGTACACCCAGTCACCTAAATGAAAGCTAGATAGTCACACTTTCAGAGGATACAAATCCCGCGGAATGAGGAAGTGAAGGAAGATGGGAGCAAGAGAAATCATTTGTACATGAGAACTGCCTATCAACGGTGGTAGAACAAGAATACACGCTGGAGCTCCCTGAGTGGGTATCCAATACCTAATGCAAAAGCGACAAGAGAACGCCTGATTGATGCTGAAGTCCTGTAGATCGCGAAACGCCGAAAATGCACACGCTATTCATATATCATGAACTATCATCCAGGTGGTCACTATCGTCTACCCTTTGTTTCTGCTTCAGACCACCCACGGCTTTCTCCACTTCCTCCTTCGCTGTCCGTTCCAGCTCAGACCTGGCGTCCGTTCCCAGACCTTGCACCTCTCCGACTTGGTCGTATAGTTTGCGGGAGATGGTTCGATTGATATCAGTGTATTCGTCTTTTGTGATGGTCTTTGACCGATAGTACGGCTTGAGAGATGATCCCACCAGTTTCTGAATGTCAGATTTCACGGCCAAAGATAGGTTGGCGCGATTAGGCGAGTTGTCATTCGACCGCACCATCGGGAGGCGCATAGCAGCCCGGGGGATGCGCCGCCGGGGCATATCCATGCCGGTTCGCGTTGGAGTAGAATCTCTGACCGGTCTCTCCTTCCCATCGTTACTGGAGCCAGCAGGGGAGACATCGGGAGAGAAGGACGGAGAGGACAAGTCGGCTGGCGAAGAAAGCTGTATAGGCGATATAGGTCTGCTTCGCATATGAGGAGGGGGCGTGGCCGATGATAAACGGGGAGAGGAGTGATTGGAGGGAGCGGGGGATATCGATGGGGAAGAAGGACCAGGGGTGGCATGGTCCGTCGGGGCGACGGACGCCTGAGCGGAAGACGGGTAAGAATTGGTGGGTTTAGAAGCCTCTTCGACTTCTTTCAGGAGAGACTGCAGAAAGCTGGGTTCCGTAGAACTCTCCGCGTTGATTCGGGCCGACACTTGAGCGCTCGCTGTTCTCGAGGACTCGCCATTGTGCATTGCCGATGCAGCCAAGTCCTGAGCTCGACGAGTTCGCGGGCGTTTTAACTTCCGCTCGGGCTCCGTAGGCTCCGGTGAGGGCGACAGCGTGGGCTCCTTTCTTTTGCGGGCGGCGCTAGGATCATTTTCGATCTCGCGAGCTCGTTCAAAGGCGTTCCAAGCTCTCATCTCCTCCAGGGATTCGGGCTCGGGTGTCGGTTCTCGAGGCACGCGTGGCCGCGAAGGCCTCGGGGCTTCGATATCCAACAACGCAGCGGTATCTCGGAACCGGTTGCTGCCGCCTTGCCGTTCGGCGACTTCGAACCGGCGCTGCCACGCCCGAAACTCCCGCTGGTTCGCGGCCTCTCGTCGTTGCTGCTGACGGGCACGCTCTACAGCCCTGTCATCATCGAAGGGGAAATCCAGGTCGAGGTTTAGATGATCCCAGACAGATTGCCAAACCCGGGCCCAGTGAAGGGAATTCATCTGATTCCGGTTTTGGAGTCTCCGCTGCTGGGCCCTGGTCCGACGGCCACGTCGTTCCTGCGTGCGTGCCGGTCGGTCTTCGGTGTCCGGGGAAGGGCCCAACGCCCGTTGAGTTTCACAACGGGCACAGTACCAAGGTCCCGAAGGAACAGAATCCAGCCCAACACAATAAGTGTGGGACGGCGCATCACACCCATCACAAAGGAGCAGTAGCTCTTCATTATCGGAATCACCGCAGATCGTACATGGTTGGAAAGCGGCATAGTCGTCGTCGACATACTCGATGACCATGGACGGGTCGACGTCGGCGACCTGCACGCGATCTTGGACGGGATACGAAGAGCGTACAGGGCCTGGGGGTGAGAATCCGGATTAGCCTCCATAGCGGTATATATAGGAAAGCAAACATACCTCCGATGCGGTCACTCAGCTCCACTAGGTTGAAGCTGCGGCGACAGATAGGACAACTGTTGGCTCTTTCCACCCAGGGCTTCAGGCAGTTGTTGTGTAAAATATGACCACAAGGCAGAAGCTGGGCGATCTGACCTGCGTCCTCCGTACCATCGACGCCATCAGGCTTGCCTGAAGAGCCGGTAGTTGGGTTGCCATCAGCATCTTCAAGGTCAGGTCTTGGCGCGGCCTCGGCGGCGACAGGTAGAGGATCGCTGGCGCTTTCGCCAAGGTCTCCTAAACACACAATACAAGTGTCGGACATTAACAGAAGGGGAGGAATCCGGATTGTCTGCAAGAGAGGCGAGAGAAGGCATGAAGAGCTAGTGAGAGACAAAGGAGGAAGCAAGATGCAGGTCGAAGGGGAAGGGAGAAGGAGAGAGAGATGATGTGGGGAGAAAGCAGCCGGCCTTTTTGAAGGTTGGTCCAACCGTGCCGGTCTAACGCAAAACAGTCTGGTCCGCACACGTGATCAGAGGCCAATCAGGCGGCCCGGAATATGGATGCTTGCTGGAGAGCACCGAGGAGGAATGCAATAATATTGCAGCGAGGCCCTTGCAGTTGGCCCCTCTTTTCGGGGGGAATTGGAGGTGTAACCGCCCGGGCTGGTCTTCTCAATGCGAGTGACGTTCGGTACCTACTCCGTAGCCTACAAATATACGCGGGTCACAAGGCAGTGGGAGAGCCGGTCAAGGGAATGGATCATCTGCTTGGTAGACACCGGAAAGGAACTTCACGATCACGGGGTCCAACTGCCCGAAGATCTCCCAGCAGTGACTCTGCATGCACGACTAGGGGTGTGGGTCGACGGCAGGAGTATTCCACGCATTTCCCTTCGTATGCATCCCGACTCGTGAATATGGAGGGAGCAAATGTAGCGAAAGAACTACTGGTCACTTCACGGGTCCTGGATGCGACGAGACTGTCTCCGGTCAATCGACCGACAAAATTCGTCACAGGTAGTGGAGTGATCCTCAACGTAGCACGCAGGCAATCGCAGGCGAATCAAGTCATATACGGCCCTAATATAGTAGGGAGGGAGAGTTTTCAGTCATCCGTGGTATTGTCTAGGTGATCATGCGTTCTCGACGAAGAAGCCGTGTTCGTGACAAAATTTAAGCTCTTCAAGTCCTGAATTTCGCTATTTTTTATTTCAAACGTAAGGAAAAGGAAATCCCATCATGACACTTAAACCTCCGCGATTTCTCTGAGACGACGGATGGTGGAGCGGGTGGCGGCGGCGGCAGGAGTGCTGTAGCACAACTGGGTTAGTTTCCATGTGACACTTGTCCATCGCATTCTGGAACGAATGCCAGTGGACTTCCGGAGGGACAAAGCAATCGATAAAGACGGGACTTACGAGACGGTGTAGGCACCACCGGCAACGGTCTTCTTGCAGCCCTTGCACTCCCAGATACCAACGGCCTGGCGCTTGACGGTGTTCTTGCCGCAGAAGGTGCAGATGTAGCGGGCGTGCTGGGACACTTCCATCTTCTTCACCTGCTTACGCAGGGAGGCACCGTATCTAGTCACTCATCGTCAATAAAACCGAACTCAACTGGGCGACGTCGACTCCAAGTCTCTCAATCCTTTCTGAGCCGTCTTCTTTCGATCGTTTCGGCGAGAAAAGCATCCGTCGACTTCGAAGCGGATTCAGGGGAGGAGGGCGCGAAAAGCATACCTGGTACCATATTTACCGGTGATGCCGACCTCTAAATCGCCGTTAGTATTTTACTTGCTCCCAAATGGACCGAAACAAGCATGAAAAGCATCTCCGGGAACTCACTCTTGGTGCGCTTGGTCATCTTGTCTGAGTTGGCTGTTCAGGTCGAAGATGGATACAGTGCGGCAAGACGAAATCGAGACTGAGGCTTTCAACGGAGAGAGTGTGGTTGTGGGTGGGCTCGCTTAGGGCTAACGCCTTGGCGTCACGTGTGCGCTGCGTTCATGTGGATCACATGATTTCCCGTCCGCTGCTCGATCGGGTTAGGCCGAGGCCGAGGTTGCTCTGGCGGAGCCGAATAGCAACAACAACGTCATGGAGTAGTAGATAATATCGATTCTTCCATCCCTCCCTGGGTCAGTCGAGTCAGGAAGAGAAAACATACTCTGGGGAATTACCTCCACACGCAGAAGTCTACCCCATCATGGCCACTAGACCGTATGACTTGGTCCTTCACGGCCCAACAGGATACACCGGCCGTCTTTGCGCGGAGCATATTGTCAAGCATCTCCCAACCAATTTGAAATGGGCTCTCGCGGGGCGTTCGCTCCGGAAGATTGAGAAGATTGGCCAGGAACTTAAAGAATTGAACCCAGACCGCACCGAACCAGGTACTTGCTTGCGTCGTGGATATATATTTCTACCCACCGGGCTGCAATGTTAACCACCCAGTAGACATTTTGTCGGTGCAACTGAACACTACAGAGCTGAATGCTCTGGCTCAAAAGACTCGACTGATCATCAACTGCGTCGGACCGTATCACTTGTACTCGACGCCAGTGGTGGAAGCTTGCGCCGCCAACGGAACTCACTACGTGGATGCGTAAGTTATCTACTGTCGCTTCCGCCTCGAATGCTATCTGACTGCGTAGCACTGGTGAAACGCCCTGGATCAAGACTATCATCGAGAAATATCATGAGACCGCCAAATCCAATGGCGCCATTGTACGTCCATCCGCATTCGCACCGGCGAGGCTGAGATCTGACAGAACCCTAGGTGATTCCCTCGGTGGGGATTGAAAGTGCCCCTGCTGATATTTTGACCTGGTCGATCGTCAAACGGGTCCGGCAAGACCTCTCGTGCGACACCCGAGAAGTCACCTGCGCCATCGATGAGATGAAGTAAGCACCACGCTTGAAGTGATGTCCTTCGATAGTTCTAAACGCCCGCAGGAGCTCGGGAGCCAGCGGTGGTACCCTCACCACCATTCTGACCATGCTGGACACTCTTTCGGTCTCGGATGTGCTCAAGTCCTTCCAGCCTTTCGCCCTGGCTGCCTCCACGCCGCCCAAGGACATCCCCCGGGAGTCCATCCTGGACAAAGTGCTGGGTGCTCGGGCGGTGCGTGACATGGGTACTCTAACCACCTCCCCGTCCGGAATCGCCGACATCACCGTCGTCCACCGCAGCAGCACCTTGATGCCGGAATTCTACGGCCCCCGGTTCTACTTCCGACAGTTCCTCCGCGTGAGAAACGTGTTTGTCGGCGTCGCCGTTCATTACCTGTTCTTGGTCGGCCTTACGCTGCTGCTTCTGCCCCCAGTGAGGTGGTTGCTGAGACAGGTCATCTACGCCCCGGGACAGGGCCCCAGCATGGAGAGCTCCCGCAACGACCGGGTGGAGTACCGAGCCGTGGCCACGGCAGATCAGAACACGACAACCCCGAAACGGGTTCTGGGGAAGCTGAAACTCCAGGGAGGCATGTACTCAGTGACGGGACTGTTGATGGCTGAGGCGGCGATGGTCATCCTGGAGAACGAGGAGAAAGTGAGAAAGGTGTCGCGGGGAGGGATTGTGACGTCGGCGACATTGGGACAGGAGTATGTGGATCGACTGGAGCAGGTGGGATGCAAGTTTGAGTCGCAGATTTTTGATTACTGAGGTGATGCTTTTCCAAGTTGCGACATCGACAGTCGTTGAGATAGTGGAGGTTAATAGGTACACTTACTGCCGATACCCAGAGTAATGCAGTGACATTATATATGACCGTATGGTACGACCGGCCCAGATGCTCATCCAATCAGTGGAATGATGAGACCGGGTGCGGTTAGTCTGTATAACATGTGACTTCCACAACCGGCATGATGGGCGGAATCCGGTAATACAATACGCAATACCGCCGTACGGTAATGGCGTTCGGTATCGCATCATCAGAAATCTCGACGCCAAAAGATGCAGTCGTGATGGCTTCAAAAGTCGTTCCCCTCGAGGATTTTCCCCCGGATCTCCCATCGTGAGGACCTGGTCGTGTCGCTGGACTCCCTCATCACTCTCCTGTTCTCCCCCTGACTCTTTTCTCCCTCCCCCGCGGGCGAGCGGACACACTTGTAATCACTTGACGGGGGGTCCAACACTCCCCAGCACCAGCACTTTTTCCCTCCTCTCCCTCTCTCTCTCACCCTCTCTCTTCTTCTTTTCTCCTCGCCGCAGAGCAAAAGCGCACGCACGTCCTCTATCGGACCGACATATCCACTTCACCCCCATCGGAAATCCTCAGATTCGACGGTCTAAACCTCTGCAGGAACAAGACCCAGACGACCGATCTCTCGGTCAGCTGATTAGCCGTTCTCTTCCGTCTTTTTGCCTGCTGGCTGAAAGCCCCAGATCTGAGCCGAGCCGATTCAGGCAGACCCATCCAGTCATCCGTGAGTGCTTTGGAACCGCTGGCGTTCTAGCCCGTTTCCCTTCGTGTCCTTCTTGGTATTCTTTTCGTCTTGGTTCTTGTCGTCTGTTTTGGACCTGGAGTGGTGTTGGTCGATTGGCGTTGGATACCTGGTCCTGTTTCCTGATTCCCTCATTGTCCTCTCCCCCTGTTGGTATGCTCCTCGCCATCTCCCGTTTCTCCTGGTCGCATTACGCATCATCGCCCCGGTGGTGCTTGTTGGTGCTTCTTCACGCTTCCCGTGATCTCTCCGTCCATTATCTCCTGCGCATCGCCGTCGGGATGTAGAGGCGACCTCCCCTGACTGTCGCGCGTCTCCCGCGGACATCTCCCATCTCCCTGCGACATGAGCTAACGCCGTCCTTCCTAGGATCCTATCAAGGATGCTGCCATAACCGACCTTCTCCTTCTTCCTTTCTTTTCCTTCTCTCGTTTCCCTCGCCTCGGTTATCACCCTTAGACTCGGGAACGCCATTCCAACCATCCTCACGCGCACAGTGACACATCCCCTTCCGTCTCACCTGGACACCTCGAAAATCCTCGCAGCATATCGACCTCGATCATGCCATCGCCGGATTTGACCCAATCAGGGCCACTCGAAAATGACGCGCCCGTGGAGATGACTCATAATGGCTCGACGACGTCTCCCGGAGTCGGAAACGCCAACGGTAACATGGCCGATGAACCCACAGAACAGCGCGCAAATGGATCGGATACGATCACGGAAGGGAAAGAGAACGCGAAGGCCGTTCTTGCAGCCTCCGGTGTGCCCGTAGCCCCTGCCGAATCCAGTCACGACGCGTCCAACGGCGACCCTCCACCGGGCTCGAGTGATACGAATGGCCTCGCTGCGAGCAAGAAACGGTCCCGTGACGGCACCATGGCCCAACGATCGTCCGAAGCACTGGCGGTGCGCGTGCGCGAGACCCCAACGGAGAAAATTCTCCTGGAGGAGTATGTCAACCGGGAATTCGAACACTCCGCGTTGGTAGCATGGCAGAATCCTGCGCACGAGTTGCAACAGCAGAAACGTGCGGAGAGGGATTTCTACCTCACGTTACGGCGCGAAACGCAGATGAACCCCGCTGCGTTGTACGGCGTAGGCTACGAAGGGTTCGGCAACCCCCGTACGGATCTACGCGGCCAACACCCCCAGTTGCTGTATCCGTCCAATCGTCGCCGACCAGGGAACCGGCGCACGCGCGAGCTTCGGGTATCACGGAAAGACCTCAAGGTTCAGAACGAGCAGGTTGAGGATCTCGTTCCCATCCGGCTGGATATTGACTGGGAAAAGATCAAAATCCGGGATACTTTTACGTGGAACCTCCACGATCGTGTGGTCTCCCCGGACCTGTTTGCTGAGAAGTTCGTGGAGGATCTAGGGCTCCCGCTGGAGTCGTGCGTGCCACTGATCCGGATGGTGTCGCAAAACATCCAGGAACAGCTGTGCGATTACTACCCCCAGATCTACATGGAAGAAGACGCCCTGGACCCGGAGCTGCCCTACAGCGCGTACAAGAACGACGAGATGCGCATCCTGGTCAAACTGAACATCACGATTGGCCAACATACCCTCATCGACCAGTTCGAATGGGACATCAACGACCCCTACAATTCGCCCGAAGAGTTTGCCGCCCGCATGACCGACGACCTGTCGCTCTCGGGCGAATTCACCACCGCCATTGCGCACTCCATCCGCGAACAGTCGCAGCTGTTCACCAAATCTCTCTACATCCTCTCCCACCCCTTCGATGGACGACCGATTGACGATCCCGACATGAAATCCGCCTTCTTACCTACCCCTCTTACATCCCCCTTCCGACCCTTCCAGGCCGCGAAGGAATTCACCCCGTATCTCTACGAACTGAACGAAGCCGATCTGGAACGGACCGAGGTGTCGATATCGAGAGAACAGCGCCGACAGAAGCGGTCGGTCAACCGCCGCGGTGGCCCGGCCCTACCGGACCTGAAAGACCGCCAAAGGACCATCCGCACGATGCTTGTATCCTCCGTTATCCCCAATTGCGCCGAGTCCGTCGAAGAAAGCAATCTTTTCAAACGGTCTGGCTCCGGTCGCCGGCGTGCTGCAGTTGGACTGCGTGACGGCGGTGATGACTCGGACGAATCCGATAGCGATGAATCCTCCATTGCGGCATCCCCGGCGATCGGCCCGTATCTGGCCCAGGGTACTGCTCGCACAAGGGGGATGAGAGGCGCCGCCAGTGCGGCAACCGCGGCCCTTCGCGCAAACCTGGGGCAGTCTGCCACCCCTGAACCTCTTCACGAAGTCCGGGCTGCTGCGCGGAGACCGACCTATCGGGAGGAAAGCGTCGAGGAGCCCGAGAAATTGATTGTGAAGCTCAGGATCCCACGCGAGAAGTTTCGCCAGTACTTGGCCCATGGTCTGAAGGCTGTCCTAAGCGTTTCCGGATCCACGCCTGGACCCCAGCCCCGTTCGCAACAAAGCACACCTCATGCGAGCACTCCAACTCAGAGCTCTATGGCGCCGCCCTCACAACCCCAACCCCAACGTGCGCCCAGCGTTGGCACTCCGCAACAGATTGGGGCCGTCGACGCAACGCAACCGCCTGGGCCTGGTGTCGTCCCGGTAAGTGATTAGTTTTCCACATCCCATCCCAAATCCCTCTACGGATGGAAACATGGCGTGGCTCTATACTGACGCAGGACTGTTATAGCCGCAACCTCCCAGCTGGCTCCAGGCCGGACTGGCGCGCCTAAAGCAATCATACCCCAACGACTCCTTCGAGGGCGTGATGCGCTACACCGCCGTCGACACCGAGACCATGATGCCAGTCGCCAACTCGTCGGCCCAGCCCGGCGCCAAGTTGAAATACCAGTACCTCCCGCGTATCCGCTGCCACGACTGCCCCGGAAAGCTCTACACTCCTGGACCAGCCACCACCGTGGACAACTTCGAGGTACATCTCCGGAACCGACAGCATAAGGAGCGCGTCGAAGAGCGACTTGCTCGGCAAGGCGTGTCCGGGGGCAACGCATCATAAGTCACGAGCGACGTCGGCGACCTTTCTCTTTTTACCACCCTGTATACTTTTATTGCCTTCAGGGGCGCCATATCTCCCGTCTCATTTGTCGGTATCATTGGAAGGATGGAGATTTCCGGTTGATTGGTGTATATGATTTTTAGAGCGATTGATTGATTGTTGATTTGGGCTCAGCAATGTTCTGTCGGGGCCTGGAAAGTGTCCGGTACGGACTTGGTTCTGTTTGCGTCTGTGTCATCATATTTTCAGGAATACGACCTCCCATGGTGCAATGCCCGTACCTACGTATCAACCTTTAACCTATGAAGTTGATTTCTATACAAATGTTGTACAACCTGTAGGAACCTACCACCCGCCGGCACACCCGCCTTACCTATCCACATGATAAATTCCGACGCTATTGCCTCCATCTAGAGGCATATATCACCCCATATCATAGCAGACCGATCATCTACAAATCAACCGTCCATCCACCACAACAGCACGGTGATCCGAGTTGAACACCCCATCGTCAAACCGATTCGCCAGCACAGCATACCCATCGACAGCCCAGGGCTCCTTGACCTTCGTTCCAGCCCCAAGCAAAACATAATCGATCCGCGTCGGATCCTGCCCTTCATACCCGAACCCAGTCCAGGTGAGCCGATCCCCATAGTGTTCAGCGGCAGGCACCAGCATCGCGGCATCCGCCAACGGCGACCCAGGCGCCGTCAGCTCGACATACGCCTCCTGGAAATCCTGACTATTGAAATCGCCCGCCAGGAACACCCCGTCGATAACCGCGTCGCCGTAACCGCCCGCACAGTACTGGTGGATCTTCCGGAGGATGATGCGCGCCGCCTCGAGCCGCGACCGCGGCCCCTGGTCGTCCAGATGCGTGTTCATGGCCAACACGGTCTGCCGGCTGGCGCGGTGCGTGAACACGCCGATCGTCACGATCCGCACCGACGCTGCGTCCCAGCTCTTCGACGGCACCTCCGGCGTCTGCGACAGCCACACCGTCTCCCAGTGGTTGATCTCCCAGCTGCGCGGCTGGTAGAAGATCGCGGCGTATTCGCCCGCCTGGTATCCGTCGTCGCGGCCGACCCCAATGTAGTCCCAGACGCTGCTGGGGGATGCGTTGCGGTTCAGCCCGGAGAGGACGTCGACCAGCTGGTTGTGGAGTACCTCTTGGAGGCAGATGAAGGCGTCTTGGTTGCGCGTGTTGAAGAGCAGCTCGTTTATCAGGAGCTGTTTGCGTTGCGGCCATGGCTGTTCGCCCTTGAACGGGGCGGTGGTCGCGTAGCGGATGTTGTGGGTTAGGATGCGGAGCGGGAGTTCCGCAGCCACGATCATTGTAGATGGTGTAGTTGTGGGTTCTAGAATGTACGTGTGGGCGGCTTGCTTGTTTGGTGTTGGTGTTGGTGAGGGGGTGAGAGGAGGAGAAGCTTGGGGATGGAATGCGGAGTCTTGTGATTGGGTGCGCGTGACATACCTTCCACTTCCTTTCCCCAAGACGATATTTGATAGGTATGTTCAATGCATACCTGGACATGCAGTACCTGATCAGGTCAGATAAGAAGCCAGTCCTGTCCTAACCGACCGATGGTGAAAACCCATCGTGAAGCGAAACAGCCCTGTCCCCCTTCTTGCTGCTGCCACTGCCAGTATCCCTGCAAGATGCGCGCCGCGTTGACGACGTTCAAGCAGCTGGTGACGGCCCAGAACCGCTTCAACGAATCCAACAGGAAATCCCTTTGCGCGGGGAGCTGGCATTCCAGACCTGCAACGAAAATCGGCCACAGGATGCACTTGAGGAGAGCATCATCCTCCCGCAACAGCCCGATCACATGGATCAAGTCCTGCACTAGGTCGTCTCGGCGGGAGTCTTCCTTTGCAAGGGTGTCGAGAATCCGCTGGCCGTAGAGGAGGGCGCCAATCTGATACGATTGCGCCAGGACGGGGAGGTTGTCCATGTTTCCGGTAGAGGCATCATCCGGATGGGACAGGCTGGATGCCCAGAGGCTACAATCAAAAGTCTGGATGAACTCGATGACCGTCTTGATATTGTGGGCGTATTCTGTCAGTGTTGCGGAGTCCAGCGGCTCCGGGACCGTGATCGCATCCCGGTACGTTGACAGCGATTGGATCGCAGTCAGGAGGTATTCTGGACAGCCGAGGAATGACTGCTCGACGGTCTCTTGTTGGAGTGCTTCTGATTGCTCGAGGAAATTGAAATGAGTTAGGAGCTTCGGGCGCACAAACGTGGCGCCGAGGGTCTCGATGCTGTTTCTTGCTTAGTTGGGTTGGTCGATGTAAGGGTGTGGGACACGTACAGGTAGATCTGTCGGGTGATGAAGCTTCGAAGGTGCAAGATGGTTGCTCCCGGGTCTTGGCTGGGGTTGATCGCTGACCCTGACAGAAGGGGGTTCATTTCAATCAGCCGCTTGACCCCTTCGAGATGGACGTTCCACCGGTCACTGCCGGATTCGAGCAGGTCTAGAAAGATCAGGAGGAATATACTCGCCATGATCGTGTCCTTTGCACATGACGCGGTATCCTGCAGGTCCCTGGCGAGCATATGCATCGCTTGTTGCTTGAAGAGGAGTGCGTCATAATGGGAGCTCCGCGACTGTGCCGGGACCACAGCTCCTGGCTCATGGAATGAGTCGAACGAGCGGTCGGAGTTGGCCTTGTGCCGTGCAGCGAGTGCAATGGCGGCCTTGCAGAGAGTCTCGTCGGCCAGTGCAAGCGATATCAAGCCCCGGAAAGGGTTCTTGGCGCTGTCATATACGATGAATAGCTTGCAGATGCGTTGGTTATCTATGAGGATTAATATTGCTCCTGGACTGAAAATGTTGGACTTACAGTAGTCTAGATAATGTTGGGAAGTTGCATCCAGACTGGACCATATGGGCTCTTCCAGCGCCAGTGGGATGTTTCGTGGAGATGTAAGATTTCCTAGGGGAGAGTATTAGCTACAGGATAATCCGACTCGCATATGCAGATAGTTACCTACCGTCAGCCCCGGGGATACCCGTCTTCAGGTGATCCTCAGATAGTCTTCTTGGAAACTCCTCTATTGCACTAGGAATCATCCCCTTTGGTGCCTCTGTCGGACCCGAGGACTCCCTGAATGATATGCCTTGCATTTTACCACGAATCGCGACGCCCCGGACCCATCGAATCGGCCGTTTGTCGTAGCATTCTAGCCCACTGGCTGTGCATTTTCGACATGGCACCTGGGATCGGTCACATTGGATGCGCCGACGTCGGCAGGTATAACAAGCCTCGATCATTGGATGTTCATCCATTCTGGTTCCACGGTATTGCATAGAAGACGACTCGGATAGAGACTGACCAACGCATGTTCAACTCATAGCTTCAAGACCTCAGGCAGGCGATGCAGTGCAATGATGTAGAGAACGTTTGAACTTTGGACTGAAAGGTCAACGGCAAAGGCGCTGAGTCATCATTCGACGGCGAAGAAATTGCCTATTCAGGTATAGTGCTATCGACCTCTACAATCAATGCTCTGCCGTAACTTATATATATACACGGATGAATTTCCATGGCTACTTCGATTTGCCCTCATCCTTCAGCTCCCCACGTTCTCTCACCATCTGCGCGATCCCATTCCCAACGTCGGTCTGCAGACCCTCAAATCCCCGAATCACGCCTTCACGGTCTCCCTGGCCCATTTCCTGGCTCATCTTAAACTTTCCCTCTAGTCGGTCGATCGTGATCTCAATCCCGATGATGTTCTTCTTCATGATGTCAATGTAATTAGTCGGCGCGTCAGAGACCGCCCACGGCGACGTGTAGCCCATGATGGACGTCTCTGACTGTCGTGACAGATCCTCGATCTGTTTCTGCAAGAAGGACCCAGTCTGCTCGGACTTGGAATCACAGAAGATGCGGATCTTTCCATACGCCTGCGCGGCGGCATAGTTCCACGTGGGAACAACCTTTGCGGTGGCGGGTTTGGTCTCGGTGTAGAATTTTGGCGTGACATAGTGGTGATGGGGCCCATTGAAGAGCACTAGCACTTCGTCGGGGAGCTCGAGGCCTTGACTGTTGCCTTGTTCGTTCTGCGCAGCAAGAGCCTCCATCAACACCTTGGCCTGCGGGTTCTGCTTGGCCATGTGGCCGCGCAGGATGCCAGTGGAAACACTCCCATCGCTGGTGTCGGGAACGTCGAGGACAAACGGGATGTGACTCGACTGGATCAATGGGTATGAAGGAGATTTGATGGCGGTCGTCAGAATACCCAGAGGGTTGTCCTTAATAAACTGTTGGAGGACGGCGACTTGGCCCTCAGCGTGGATGGCGCGGAGGTACATGATGAGTCGGAGATTGACTGTCTTTACGGAGTATTGAGGAGCATTGAGAGGAGATGCAGTGCGCCTTATATGCGATGCAGATGACTCTTATCGTATACAAATGACTCGTCCTGATTGGCGGACATCGCCGAGATGGGTGGACCAACCAGGAGGTGTCTATAACTAGCCAGAATTGCAGGTATCGGCCTTTTAACATGGTAATAGCTCATTGACAAACTGAAACTGCCGGCTATAATATGACACTAGCCTTGCCACTACATTCTCCTGGATCAATTGTCTCTTGACTATTGTCTAAAGGGCAAGTTTAATGGTGCGTCTCGAAGGGATTACCTAATGCGGTTAGTACCGATCTCCGCCCCACTCCCGTCAAGTTCCTAATTCGGAAATATAAGATGGGATGGATGGATGCAGTATAAAACTATTTCTGCGAGCCTTTGCGTGTGGCAGAATTCATATAAACCGTTCAGAATCTCGTGCATATTTCCACCTACATCGCAATCCGTCTGCCGTAGTTCAACATGGCCCCGTCCGGCAACTACCACCCTTCCACGCGGGCATTGCACGCCGATGATCCTCTGAATCGAGTGACGGATGTGGCTCCCCCCATTCATCTCTCTACCACCTTCAGATTCCCTCAAAACCCGGAGGATCTAGTCCCATCCGTGGACCCCGTTGTAAGTGACTATCTGTTCTGTTGATGCATACATCATCCGAACTAACCGTCCACAGGAAGAATTCGATGGCAAGAACTATGTCTACTCCCGGGAGTTTGCCCCCAACGCAACCCGCCTGGAAGCCGTTCTATCATCCCTACTCAACGGCCGCGCACTCAGCTATGCCACCGGTCTAGCCGCCCTCCAAGCGGCCTTGATCCTGCTCAACCCGCGCCGCATCGCCGTCGGCGAAGGCTACCACGGCTGTCACGAAGTCATCGCGGTAATTTCCCGTCTGTCCGGGCTTCAGAAACTGCCGCTAGACTGTCCCGCGGAGACCCTCGAAGCAGGCGACGTCATTCTCCTCGAAACGCCCATCAACCCGCTGGGGACGGCGTTCAGTATCGAGGAGTACGCCCAGAAGGCGCATAGCCGGGGCGCCTACCTCATCGTCGACAGCACCTTTGCTCCCCCGAGTCTGCAGGACCCCTTCCAGTGGGGCGCAGACCTGGTTATGCATTCCGGATCGAAGTATTTCGGTGGCCACAGCGACCTCCTCTGCGGGGTGCTCGCCACCCAGCGCAAGGACTGGGAGAAGCAGCTCCTGGAAGACCGCCTCGCTCTGGGGAATGTACTGGGAAACCTGGAGAGCTGGCTGTGTCTTCGGAGTCTGCGGACTTTGGAGCTCCGTGTGCATCGTGCCAGTCAGAGTTGTGAACGTCTGGTGGGCTGGCTTCATCAGGCGATGAGGGCCTCCAACCCGAGTGTCGGGAGTGACGACCATGTCGTGCAGTCGGTGTTGCAGACTATCTTTCACTCCAGTCTCCAGGATGAGCCGTGGTTGCGGAAACAGATGCCGAACGGGTTCGGTCCGGTGTTCTCTATCGTCTTACAGCGGGAGGAGTTCGCCCGGGTGCTTCCGAGCAAGCTGGGCCTGTTTCAGCATGCGACGAGTCTCGGAGGGGTGGAGTCATTGATTGAGTGGCGGGCTTTGTCGGATGGTAGGGTAGATCGGAAACTGTTGAGAGTCAGCGTGGGATTGGAGAATTGGGAGGATTTGAAAAATGATTTGCTACAGGCATTTCGGTCTTTGTAGATATGCTGGTGCTTGGGATTTCCCGGCTTCTGCTTCATACATTTACTTATATATTGGATTTAGGGGTACCAAGGTTGAGGCGCAAGTTCATAGACCTTCTAGCAGTCTAATTGTAACGGGGAAAATCCTTCCACGAACTATAGCCAGTGTGGTCTAGAATAATCCATAATCCAAACCATGAGGATCTTTCACGTCCAGCGCAAAATGCAGGAAAATATACAGTGAGTTCGAGTAGAGCAATGGAAGAATTGCCGACACGGAGGTAAATATATGGCAGGAGTCACATGATCACATCACGTGGGATCAGTTACCAATTCGGGCTCCGTAGTGAAGTACCCTAGGTACTTTTCAGTATACATTCAGTTGATATATTGGTATCAATTATGCACCAGGTGCATGATGTAGATGCTGCCTCATGGATCTACTTCGGCGTTGTGTTTACCAACAAACTAAACCTCGCCAACTGGGGTTGGTGATGTCATAGTTGGTCCGGCTCATTCTCTGGGTTTTATTACTTTCTAGCTGTCGAGGGCAGTCAAGGATGATGGAGGCCATGTATTGCAAGAGAATATTGTGCCCAATAGAAAAAGGTATTCTATCGAACAATATCACCTGGCTATTCATGACCTTAGTACAGTACAACAACAGATCTGGCCATCTACCTGAATACCTAGGTAGTAAGGCTAAATAAGTGCCGAGATACTCAGACCTGGAGATCACTCACAGTACTATAAGCTATCATGACAAGACAGATGGTCTCAAAATCCAACTTTTCGGACCAGCTGCTACCAGGTTCTCCAGGGCTGTAGACACATCAGGTATTCGCATTACCAATATTACCATACGCAACGACATCCACTGGTAATATACCCGTATCCTGGTGACGTTACCGATGCACACGATCTCCAAGTCAATTCTTCTCCGTTCAACTCCCACTTCTCTCTCACTCCCTCTCCCTCTCTAACCCCTCTCTATCTGTCTCCCGTCAACCTCCTACAACATCACCCTGATCATCCCATCTGCCCACAATGGCTGAGAACCAACCCCAGACAACCCCCGAGGTTGGTATGTGTCTGACCTTCCCCTCCTCCCCCTCAATTTGAAAAAGCTCCCGTCCGTTTGTGGGTTTCCACTCCGCTTGCTGCGTCATGCGACAGAGCTTTCCGAGCCTGACCAGAGCACGGATTCCACCTTTTGGCCTCTTCCTTTTGCAATCGGGATTCTCGTGCTCTCTTGCTTCGATTCTCTCTCGCCGCGTCGTCCTTTGCTCGTCTTTCACTACTAACCATCCCCGTGGAACGATCTAGACTACACCCTCAACAACCCCGACACCTTGACCAAGTACAAGACTGCCGCTACCATCTCGCACAAGGTCCTGGATGCTGTCTCAGGTGCGTGTCTTTAGCTCCCTTTGACCGTCGGTTTGAGCCGTCCACTAACCATTGTCCAGCACTGTGCGTGGAGGGCGCCAAGATCGTCGAGATCTGCCAGAAGGGTGATCAGCTCCTCGATGAGGAAATTTCAAAGGTCTACAAGGGCAAGAAGATTGCCAAGGGTGCGTTCCTGACCCTCCCCCCGCCGATCGACCTCGAAAACTCTCCCGCTGACCGAATGGCCTCCTCTAAAGGTGTTTCCCACCCCACGACGGTCTCTCCCAGCTCCTTCGTGACCCCCTACACTCCCCTGGTCTCCGACGCCCAGGAAGCCGAGACGACCCTCAAAGCCGGTGAGATCGCCAAGATCCAGCTCGGCGCCCAGATCGATGGCTTTGGAACCATCGTGTGTGACATGGTCACCGTCGGCAAGGACGAGGTCACCGGCCGCGAAGCCGATCTCCTTGTTGCCACCCACTACGCCAACGAGCTGCTCCTGCGTCTGATGGTGCCCCCGGGCCTCCTGGCCAGTGGCTCCGAGGAGGAGAAGAAGAAGGCCGCCGCCCAAAAGGCTCCCACCCAGGCTTACATCTCCCAGCTGATCGAGAAGGTCGCCAAGGCCTACGACTGCAACGTGGTCGAGAACACCACCAGCTGGCTGTTCGAGCGCAACGAGATCGAGGCCGAGAAGAAGATCATCCTTTCCCCCGGCTCCGGTGTCCGCGGCGAGGGTGTCCCCGACGTCGGCGAGGTTTGGGGTGTCGAGATGGGCCTGTCCCTTGGCTCCGGAAAGGTCAAGAACCTTCCTCTGCGGTCCACCCTTCACCGTCGTACCACCACGACCTACATCCTCAAGCGTCCGAGCTCCCGCCAGACCCTCTCCGAGATCGTCAAGAAGTTCGGCCAGTTCCCCTTCAGCTTGCGCCAGCTGGATGATGAGAAGGCCGCCAAGGTCGGCGTGGTCGAGTGTGTCCGTGGTGGCGTCCTGAGACAGTACGAGCCGGCCGGCGATGCCGACAACGCTCCGGTGTCCCGCCTGTTGACCACCATTGGTAGGTGTCGTGCCCGTGGATGACGTTGAACAAGATGACTAACGGTCCCAGCCATCACCAAGAACGGCATCACCAAGCTGACCGCTCCCGCCGCTCCCGACATGACCAAGGTCAAGTCGGACAAGAAGCTCGAGGACGAGGAGATCCTCAAGATTCTGGAGCAGCCCCTGTCCAAGTCGACCGGTAACAAGAAGAACAAGAACAACAAGAAGAAGGCCGCCAAGAAGGAGTCGGGCGACAAAGAGTAAAATTGACCCGGTTGGACTATTTACCGGGCAGTCTGTGGATAGTGGGATGGGGGCGATTTCCTGCATCGCCTCTGCTTCGAGCCGGATGGCTTTGGGCGTAGACTTCACCTACCGTGACTATCGCGCTGGTGTCGAATGGATTTCGGATCGCATGGGGCCGTATTGAGGGAGCGTTGATCTCCTAGCGAACTCCTGGGATGTCCTTGTCCCGTACGTTGCAGGTATCATAAAAAAAGAATCTCATGTATGAGCTACATATCAGGAATGAAGAGATGTTTTGTAGTTTCTTTGCCGTGTATAGGATGAAAATGGATGGCTCTATCGGGGATGTATAGAGAGCGATGGCTGCCCCTCAGGATGTCTCGGAATCGCCACCTTTGGCTTCTTTTTCAAAATGGCTGTTTGATCCTGTGTTTCTCTATTCGGACGATCAGAGCTCTAATATTCATACATCCCAGACCGTTGTGGTGGTTCTCTTGTCTCTCTGGCCGTCTCAGCGGGCAGAATCTTCCACCAACACATCTCTGCTCTCTACAAAGCCACAGCCCAAGATACAACATCTACCGACGTTTCCAAATAAGCATCTGGAAATATCCTCTGTCGCCTGTTTCCTCGCTGGCTGTAGAGTGACCGGGGGCGTGACTACTCTGGAGGTTCAGGTCAGCCTCTTTCTGCTGCTCCGAACTTCTTCTCCGACATCCTTTCTCTTCCTCTCCCTCTTCGTCTCCCACCTCCTGTACCCCCCTCGCTTTCTTCTTCCCTGATCTACTTCGATACTCTGGGTTTCCTGCGCAAGGTAAGACGATCTTCACTGTCAGACCGCATGTTCCCCCGTCTGGGTCGTTGTAGGACAGGTCTGATGATCCCATGGAGAGAACCCCTCCTGGCCTCATCACGTTGATGCCAGATGTCATGCACCAGACCTTTGCGTCTTCACTCTTTAGTCTTCTGTTCTGTTTCTCCCTACTCGTTCTTTGGTGTCTTTCTCATTTTCCCTCATTTCTATACCCTATGTTCATCCTGTTCTCCCTCCCAGCCTCCCATCTTCACCTGTCTCACTCCTCGTTCTTTACCAGCTTCTTCATCGACGAAGCTCATTATCATCGCGACTAACGTCTCTCATACAATTAAGACGCTGCAGTCTTCGCAGTTCGTCTGTTTACTACGCGTGAGTTGTGCGCTTCTATACTTCTCCCATTCCACCTATAGACCTATACTGACGAAAGTCAGATACATCACAACCACCATCGCGCCAGCAGTAGAAGTGTGTTTGATTCAAGCCGAGGAATCCCGCGCTTGGACCATTCTCCAAGCCTCAAACTGCCAGGCTCTCTTGGGCTTCTCGCGTCAGCACGCCTAGTGCCTCCAAGGGTGGCGACGGACAGCGTCACGTAAGTCCCACGACACGCAAAGTCACAAGAAAATAAATGTCCCACGTTCTCATTCCTTAGCGAAAGTCCCCTCTCTTCGTCTGTGAACTCTCCCTCCGCCAAAGTGCGGGTGTCGGGGTTCTCTGTAGGCCTCCGCGGTCGACCCCCTACGAGGGCGTGCGTGATTCCCTCGAAAACTCCCGCCGCGAACTCCGCAACCTTTCTTCCCAACCCATCAACCCCCCAGACAGCGCGCGCGCGGGCTGGCCACGATTCCCACCAGCAACGCTGGGCTCGCTTGCCGTCTGCTGTGGAATCTTTCCGTTGGTAAGTGCTTCGTCGCGGCGTTTTCCTGATGATTAATTCCCACTCCACTCCCGTCGCGTCTCGCGAGCTAACTCCGTCCTCCGCAGAGCCCCGTCTCGACAGCGATGGCTCCAAACCTTCGTTCAACACCTCGTGCCCGGTCCAGTCAGTCTGGGCCCGCCACTCCAATGCACGCGACAGCAGCCGTGAATTCGTCTGCGTCTTTTTCCGAATCTACGAGACCGCGGAAGCAGCGCCGCACTGGCCGACACAGCCGCGTAGCTACCGATCCGCTGCAGGACACCGAGTCCCAGCACCAGTCGCAGCGGAGAGACCGCGGCGCCGGTCTTGATGATGATGCCGCCAGTGATACGCAAGCACATCGGGGAAACAGAGAATGGGTTGAGCCGCCCTTGAGAACCCCGGCCCCCAGCTACGCGGACACCCCGTGGTCCCTCGTCTCCAGTGAACACAACCCTGTGCTCTCTACAATGCGTCCGCTAGGCGCGATGCCCACTCCGGGAGACCTGCGCAAAGTTGGCCTGGTACCGGCCAAACCCAGCTCGCAGAACATCCCTGCCAAGAAAGAGCCGCACGCCGCGCCGAACGGCGAAAAGGAGACCGACAAACCTCCTTCTACCCCCTTGACCCCAGCGGACGACCAGAGCCATGGTGACGCACCCCCGAAGTCCGGTCCCGACTTCAACCTCAGTGCTTTCATGACCCTCCCGCTTCCCGCTTCCCCCAACGCGGATGTTGACGTGGAGAGGATCCGAGCTGCCGTGGGAAACGCCATTCACATGGCATCGGAGTCGGACAACCGTGCGGTCGAGCGTGGTCTCCTCCGTCTCTGGAACAGCTGTGGCACAGATTCTTTCTCCCTGTCGATCTTGAATAACATCTGTCAGGCGACCCCGGGACACCGCGAGAAGGCGGTTTTCCAACTGTTGATGCGTGACGCCTGGAGAGAGGTTCAGGCGGAGGAGGGTACAGAGCCCGCCACAGGTCGCGCCAGCAGTGTCTCTTCGCTGTCGTCGGCGAAGTCCCTCGATGATCCTGGAACAGCCACCGGTGCGACAAATCCGCGTTCTCGCGCTCGAGGCAAACAAGCCAAGACGGCCGCGGGGAAAGCGACAACTCGCCACTCGGTTTTCCCGTCAGGCGACTCCATCCTCGATCGTAAACGCGCACTGGAAGAAGACCCCGAGTTCTCTCACGACGCTATCACCGCCAAACGGTCTCGCCTGCAGAAAGCTCTCC
Source organism: Aspergillus ambiguus (assembly GCF_047715705.1). Classification (NCBI taxonomy): domain Eukaryota; kingdom Fungi; phylum Ascomycota; class Eurotiomycetes; order Eurotiales; family Aspergillaceae; genus Aspergillus; species Aspergillus ambiguus. The sequence goes on along the minus strand of NW_027395533.1, from coordinate 277,001 downwards.
CGAAATTGGCACCGCCCGTGAGCCGGGTCCGCTCGTCGCTGGCCACCGACGCTCGCTCCGCTCCTGCGACGCCTGCTGGTATCGATGGATCGCGCGATGGCCTGGACGGTAGTATGGACTCTAGTAGAGACCGGACGGAGAGTGTGGCAAGCAGCGATGCGGAGGACAACCGTCGTTTGACCCCGACAATCGAGTCCGACGAGGACAGCGATCAGGAGAACAACGACTACTGCCGCGAATGCAATGGCAGTGGCCAACTGTTGTGTTGTGATGGATGTATAGAATCCTTCCACTTTTCATGTCTCAAACCACCCCTGGATCCCGCCAACCCCCCCGAGGGAGACTGGTTCTGCCCGCGCTGTGAAATCAAGCGGTCTTCAGCCAAGATTCGCCAGCAACTCAACAGTGTCTCTCAAGAAGACTTTGTTCTACCGGAACGCATACGGGACTACTTTACGGGGGTTCGCACCGGGGAGGACGGGAACTACGAGGATATCATCCCTCTTCCCAAGATCAATCCCCGAAGCATGAGAGGCACTCGTACCGGCCGTTATGATGATCCATACCTCTTGCGCATCCATGACGCCAAAGGGAACCTCATCTTCTGCCACGCCTGTGGGCGTACCAGCAACGGCACCCGGCCCATCATTCAGTGTGATTACTGCCCCTGTGCCTTCCACATGGATTGCTGCGATCCCCCCTTGGCCATGCCCCCTGTGCAGCGACCGGGTAGTGACAAGCCCCACCACAACTGGATGTGCGGCAACCACGTCTACCACGACTTGTATCACTCCGTGGAAGATGAGGAGGGATATGAGTGCACGAAGCGCATCCGCCGGCCCAAACGGCCCCGTCTTGTCGACATCGAGATCCTTCCGACCGAAGAAGAGTCCGAGAAGATCGAGGAGAAGGAAGACGAAGGCGTCATGTACCGTGTCTCGGAGAAGGGCGTGCAGCTTGACTTCATCACGCGGATTAAACGGTCAGTCATCTATCTACCCAGAGGGCGTGACGCAAACTAATAACCCCTGCAGAGAGAACGAGCAAGTCTCATTGAAAAAGCGCATTGCCGATCGGTACTTCGATTACGTCCGGCAGGAGCATGACAAGCTCGCGGCCGAGGCGCGGGCCTTTTACGCGTCCCAAAAGCCTGCCACCCCCGTGGAGGACACCGCTGTCGCAATCTTGAACTCGCGTACCGTCGCCGAGCGGGAGGCCGCCTCGAACCTGATCGCCTTTGCGCAGAACAACCAGATCAGCAAGACGGTCGAGAACGGCAAGATCACCCTGCTCATCGACCAGCTCAAAGCGAACGCTCCGAACAACTTGCCTCCTCCCGATACCGAGATCGCCTCCCTGCGTACCCTGCAGCAATTGATTGAGCAGCGCATTGAGTTGCTGAACGCTCAGTCCGCTCAGTCCGCTCAGTCTCCTCAACCCGCTCCAGCCAACTCCGCCATCTCGGACACTCCCGTTATGGAACCACAGACCTCGAATGTTAGATCTGGCGAGGCTGACGCTGTGAAAACTGATGCACGCCCTGTTGATACCACATCCTGATGTCCCGTCCGTGTCTGAAAAGCAGCGCCCTATGCTAATGTTAGCAAATTTTGGGGCGTATCTTTTGGTTAGACGACTTCAACACTCTCGATGAAATGATTCTACCCGCTTATCTTTCGCATCTCCCCTAACGGGGAGGATGTGTTTGTACAAAGGCTTGTTCTGGGCTTGACTTATAGTCCCGTTTTCTAAATTGAATTACGTCTGCGGATGAGCCGTTGGATGTCATGCCGATAGACCAGCGGTCAGACCACGATCTTGTGTTACTAATATCTCCGTTTATCTTCCCTTCATCATTGCGGCGCTGTCATCACCGGTCTTGTTTTGTCTTGCTTTGCCTGCATTTATCAAACAGATGAAGAGTTGCTCCTCGGATGGGAAGTCTGGCGTTGGTTTGTCTTTGTTCTAGATGGCTCGTGCTTATGGGATGTCGTTGGACTTTGGGTCTGTGTTTCGACTTGAAAATTTCTTTCATCCGGCGCATACTGAGAGCATCGCATATTATTAGCGCTTCGTTGCATTGCTATTTCTTTTTCTCTTCCTGTATTAAAGTGACTGCTCTCCCAGCCGCCGCTGATCCCGATGTGAAGGGCCGGCTGGCGAGTTAGATAATCATGCCGTTGCCTTGGAATCAAAACCATCTTTCGTGTCTGCAGTCGCAGTAATTCTCGTAGGGCACGGGGTGAAAAGGAGACGGGCAAGATGAGCATGCAGTTCTGATGGTGAATGATGGTGAATGATGTACACGACTATGCTGGAATGCGACTAACTGTACAGAAACAACACAAGACGACTCGATCATAAGACAAGGTAAAGATGAATGACATGGCTAAGCCCCGAAAATGATAGTCCATTAGTCGTAGACGAAGTCGTTAGGAAATCTCGATCAATCAGAGGAACTTCTTGGGCATGTTTGCCCGGCGACGCTTGTACACGATGTACGATCCGGCCAGGAGCACCTGCACCGCAATGACGAGGAAGATGAAGAAGCCCATGCGCGGCGTCGACGCCGTGATCACGCTCAGGATATGGCCCTGCAGGTTCTCCGTCAGGCTCAGATGCGAGTTCTGCAGCGTCCTCTCCAGCTGACTGAACCGCTCGCGGTAGTCCCGTCCCGCCAGTTCCCGCTGCATGTTCTGCAGCATCGTCTCCATCCGCTGCAGTCGCGCGTCCAGCCCCGCCACCTGCTCCTTCGTCGCCATGCCCTGCACCAGCTCCGTCTGGCGGCTGTCGCTCTTGCTGCCCTGGTTGCCCAGCTCGCGGATAATGTTGTTCGCTGCGTGGTTGATCAACTGGATCCGCGAGCTGAGATCCACAAACTGCGCGTCCGTCGACATCTGGCTCCCTTGTTGTTGCTGCTGCTGCTGCTGCTGTGGCGGTTGGATGCTGGACCCTTGGGCGGCGCCGATCGGCTGTTGTTGCGTGTTCTGTTGGACGGGGATGGATCCGCCACTGCCGGGCTGCACGGACTGCAGGACGAACTTGAAGATCTCGAAGGAATCAGGGTTTTCCGGTGTGGCAGCCGTGATGCCGAAGGTGTTGCCCGCGGGGATGGCAACCTATCAGGGGCGGTTAGAGACTGCCACCAGAGGCGAATGGGAGGGGGCATGGTGGGTGACTGATGACGTACCTTGTCGGTCGAGAAGCACAGGCGGTCATCGACGGTGACTTCGAAGACGGCGCTGGTGTGCTTGATGCGCACGATGGACGGCCGACCAAGGTTGCGGTACGAGTAGTCGCAGTGGCCGAAGGCAAGGCTGTCGACGTTCGTCTGGCTCTTGTAGTCTTTTGTGCCGTCGTTGAGGAAGCCTCTCACGCTGCCGCCCTGGGAGTCTATTAGCATTGAACGGCGGGATTTGGTTGGGCTTGGAAGAGAATGAGGAAAGGGGACACACTCTGCCGCCATGCATGTCGACAACGAGGGCGAAGCCGTCAAACGCACCAACAGTGTATATACTGGAGGTGCCGATTTTGCTCTGGCCGTCCTTCGCGTACCACAGTTGGAGGTTTCCGCCGCCGCGTTCGACGCCTGTTGCACGGAATTGGAATTCGGCCGTCCATTCGGACTGCGAGATGCTGCGGTCTGGTTAGAGTGTGGATGGTGTGGATGGAGGCGGAAGCTTACGGCGTCTGTGACCAGACATAGCCTCTAGTGTTTCCTGGGTATGGAGGTGTGAGGATGAGCTTGTTGGAGAGCTACCGCGGAGCCGTTAGTAATTTGACAAGTTGTGAGTGTTTGGTTCTGGGATGGATCGTACGATCTGAGGGGAATGGCCCTCTCCCCCAACTTGCCATCCTGGAATCGTGTCCCGGTTCGGGGATAGTCTGCAGAGAGGGTCAGCCAGTGTCTGGGATTGGAATGCGTCACGGAGCCGGGTGGGTTACGAGGAACCATAGCCAAAGCTAGCACTTTCAATCACCGACTGTGCGGAGGCAATCGCCGCCAGGAAGGGCAAAGACGCCGAGATCTTCATCGTGACTATGCGAGCGAGAAGGCAATATGTGCAGGATGGTTATATACCGCCTCAATGGCCTTCCTGATCGGATGGAGCTCTCCGGTTGAGAAACGCGGAGATAACGCGCGCAGTGGTCCACCCAACCACAAAGGTGATGACGCAGAAACGAACCTCTCGGGCGAGGGAGACGGCAGCGGGAGAGACGTCGACGAAGTGGTGAATGTTAAGATTGGAGAGAACGACGGAATGACGGACTCCCACGTCCGAAGCCAGGTCCATGTGAAGTTGAAGTTGGTTTGATATACAAAAGGGACACACTGGCCTTAATCGTCCTAGCGCCGGTCACGTGGCTGCCCCGGATCCAGACTTGCCTCATTCGGTCAAGCCGAACATCTCGATTTCACCTTCATTCTTCTCCCGTCAAGCTGCTCTTCGCCATGCCCATTGCCTCTCATGTCCGGACTGTACCCTTCTCTCGCGCAATGCGCCATTGTGGCCGCCGCGTTTAAGATTCTGCTCTTCCCCGCCTAGTACGTTGCTTTCGGTCTCTACCTCATCCTCCCGCCGGTTGCTCATCGCGAATGATTCCAGTAAATCGACCGACTTCGAAGTGCATCGGAACTGGCTGGCCATTACCAATACTCTTCCCGTGCAGGAATGGTACTACGAGGTACGCTCTCGCTCTGCAACACCGCTCTGCGTCGCTGAATCGAACCGTGGGGTAGAAAACGTCCGAATGGACTCTCGACTACCCTCCCTTCTTCGCCGCCTTTGAATGGCTGCTTTCGCAGGTCGCGCGTTACGTGGATCCGAATATGCTGGTTGTGAGGAACCTCGGATATGATTCCTGGCAGACGATCTACTTCCAACGCTCGACCGTCATTCTGAGCGAGCTTATGCTTGTTTACGCTTTACACCGGTGAGGCCTCCAAGGATCTCGCTGGGAAACAAAAGACCGGACTAATACCGCTTGAAATAGATTCGTCAAGTCCGTCTCCCAGTCAAATAAGCAACTCGCCCATGTCGCCAGTCTCTCGGTCCTGTTATCTCCCGGCCTCCTCATCATCGATCATATCCATTTCCAGTATAATGGCTTCCTCTACGGCATCCTCATTCTGTCCATCGTGCTGGCCCGAAAGCAGTCGACCCTTCTCTACAGTGGCATCACCTTCGCCGTCTTGCTCTGTTTGAAACATATCTACCTCTACCTCTCGCTAGCCTACTTTGTGTATCTGCTGCGGGCCTATTGTCTCGACCCTAAATCCACATTCCGGCCGCGATTCGGCAACATCTTCAAACTCGGGCTAGGAGTCATCACGGTGTTTGGTGTTGCTTTTGGTCCTTTCGCATATTGGGGCCAACTCCTGCAATTGAAGGACCGGCTCTTTCCGTTCTCCCGCGGGTTGTGCCATGCCTACTGGGCACCGAACATCTGGGCTATGTATTCGTTTACCGACCGGATTTTGATTCCCCGTAAGTAATCTGTATTTGTCTATGGTGATATCGGCTGAGTCTGGTAGTCTTTCCCCGTTTGGGCCTGCCGGTTAATCAAGACGCCCTGTCGAGCGTCACTCGTGGGCTTGTCGGTGACACTGCTTTTGCCGTGCTCCCGGAAGTCACCAAAGAACACACGTTCGCACTGACCTTCCTCTTCCAACTGGTATGTACGGCTCTATTATTCAGATCCTCGCACTAATGCCGGTTAGCTCCCCTTGGTGAAACTCTGGCTCCGCCCTGACTGGGACACCTTTGTTGGTGCACTCACCCTCTGCGGATACGCGTCCTTCCTGTTTGGCTGGCACGTGCATGAAAAAGCCGTCCTTCTGATTATCATCCCATTCAGCCTGATTGCTCTGAAAGACCGTCGTTATTTCAGTGCTTTTCGGCCTCTTGCAGTGGCCGGGCATGTCTCCCTGTTCCCGCTGCTGTTTACCGCCGCCGAGTTCCCGGTCAAAACAATCTACACGATCCTCTGGCTGGTTCTGTTTCTGTTCGTGTTTGACCACGTAGCTCCGGTGCCCGAGCGGCCGCGCATTTTCCTGGTCGACCGCTTTTCGCTGCTGTACATAACGGTGGCCATCCCCCTGATCGCCTACTGCTCCCTCGTCCACCAGTTAATCTTCGGGCTGGGACGGTACGAGTTTCTGCCCTTGATGTTCATGAGCAGCTACTCGGCTCTGGGAGTGGTTGGTAGCTGGGTCGGTTTCATGGTTGTTTACTTTACAGCGTAGACATGTACCTAGGTATGATAGAAATAACAACAATGTCTGCTTGTCGGTGTCCATGATGTAATGGGTGTTTGCAGTGTTTGACGATTCCACGTGCCAAAGGCTGAGCCCCACTTGATCACCCTTTTTGCAGAGTTTAATCTCTTTTGGGTTTAGCGCGGATTACTCCCATGGATGCTGGTGACACTTGCAGAAGCTCAGAAGCAGTGGTGATATAGTAGAGCATTATGGATTTGCTAGTCTTGGGGTGATCTAGCTGTATTAATGTATTACTAGAGAGTGTTATACTGTGTTCATTGAAGGCGGCGGTGGAGTAAGGAAGATTAGTTTGTGTTTCGACGTATTTCCCAATTGATCAGCATAAATAAATATATCGAAAGAAGCGGAACTATATGCACGCCGTTGTCACAAGCAATGTATAATACAAAGGTAAGGTAGTGTTTTACTGCCTCCTGGAGGTTTCATTTGTTTTGAACCTTTTGACTTTCCATTTCTTTGATTTTCTGATTTTCTTTGAACAGACACTGAATAAACCCACGTAGTCGGCAGGAGAGCATCTGCTCAGAATTCACTGTGACAGCATTTAATATATTGTTCTACTGACACACACATGTAAGATAATCTATGTAAATGACCCCTGGATGGGATAAACGTCAGTATCCATTAGCTATAACTAAAGTCGTTTCACATGATCACCAGTATTATTTGGGTCGTTTCAGAAATGTAGCAATCCAAAGCACTAAATAGCACTTGAGCAAAAAGGTACTACTGATTTTAAAGGGATAGAAACACTGTAAATGTCATCATCGCGTTCCAAGAGGCAGTACGGACTGATCTGTGAGTTCATCCGTTAGCAGGTGGAGATATCTGACACAGTACCGAGAAGGTATAGCCTCTTGCTGCTGGATAGATCAGTAAAAGAGAATCATCAGATTTCTATTCTGACGTGTGGATCTGGATATTGCGCGTGTCGACAGGATCGAAGAGTTGTAGAAGGATTGGCCGGAGGAAGGAACAATACCGCGACATAGATACAAGCAATAATCATGTTGAAATGGATACGATGCTCAATCGAATAGTACTATCGACCACATGGAACAGAATCGTCGAATATGTCCAGCCGTGGTGGTGTTCCGAAGAGACCTCTAGTCACTATATCGATCCGATTGATAGTCGTGGGTGTTTTCGAGGAGATACACCGAAGAGGATGGATATCAAGCTCTCTAAACGCGGCCGTACGCACCACCATAACATTCTCCAAACGACAACGAACCGAACGAGTGCAAATACGACGGGAGTTGGTGGCAGAGACGTCCGGCATGGAGAGTCGACGCGAGTGGTGACTGCGATGGGTCGACAGGCCGCGAGCCCGGCCCAAAGCGGCTTAGCGGCGCGGCGGGCAGTTCTCCTCGTCTGGACCAATCACGCCGAGGCGTCCGCCATGATCCTCTCCCGATGGGGGCGCCGGTTCTGCCGTTGCTGTTCTTGTGCGGCCACCGCTTCTCCTTTCTTTCTTCTTTCTCTCTCTTCTCTCCAACTTCCTCCCCGACACCCTCCTCCTCCTCCTTCAACGCCTTCATATCCACGCGTCTACTTCTCTTCCCCACTCCCACCGCACGCCTCTTCCGTTTCTTGGAGACAATCTCCGCATCGAGCTTCCGACACGAGTGGTCCGACTTTTGTTCTCGTGTCGTGTGGCCGGCGCACTCATCCGGGGCGCGATTGACCACGCGTATTTCAGGTAACTCCATCGCATACTCTCCTCTATCCACCTCCTCTGTCCTTTATCGTCTGCCTTGGCCCCGTCCATCATCGACAAATCTACTTCGCCGCCTCTTCCCTTCGGCCTGCATGTCAGCCCGGCGCATTGACGGGGCCACTTGTTTCTCCCCCACCAGTCAAGACTTTGGGACCACAACGATCGTCTCCGCGTCGCATTGCCCACTTGCAATTTCATACTCTCCGGACGCGACTAACTTCTGGGATTCGAATAGTTTTGCTTCCACCCCCGCCCCGTCGATCTATGGTAAACTTGCGCGCGTCGCTTGCCGCTCGAGGATCATGGTATGTCCTCATGGCCGACTCTTTCTTCATGTCAGACGAGATCTGACCATCCTAGGTGTTGTTTAAACGCAAACCTGTCCAGTACCTCCCGCGACCCGTGATCGAAGATGACAGCTCCGAGGCATGCACACCCCCAGGACGTGGACCGACACGTCTACTGACAACGTGGTATAGGTCTGGGTTATACCGGAGACAAACGAGGTCTTTACCAGCTATGAGCCGTATCTGCAGCGGATGGACTTCTACAAGCAACGGAAGTTCATCTGTGAGATTACGGGTCATTCAGGATTGAATTTCTTCGAGGCTCTCCGTAGTGAAGTACGCCAAGGTCCTCCTCTCTACCTTCCCATGCCTGTGCTAAATTCTGATGTCTAGCTGGAGGAATCTCGGGAAGTCAATAATTCCTTCCCCGAGGCCTTGAAGGAGCCCATACTCCGCCGAATCCAATTCTCCACAGTGTCGCGGGTCGATAATCTTGGTATGTTCAGCCTGACATAGCATCATGTACTTGCAACTAACTGTGCTGTCTCTACAGTGGATGAAATCTATGAAGTGAGTGTTTTGCGCTAACCGTTTCCCCCCCGGGGGAACTTCCCACTAAACAACCGCAGGAATTCAAACAAGACTTCTACCCCGGAGAAGCAGTCCTTATCCTATGTGAAGATAACGCTCGTCTTCATGGTGTCATTCGAGACAAGGTCAACTTTGCCGACCAGCTGTACCCGGACGGAACGATCAAGACGCGGGGGTATGCGACCTATCTCGTGAAAGTGTTGGACCGTCCCAACGAGGAAGCCCTCACCGACCAGGAACACATCACTCGGGATCGGAAGACCTTCACAAAGCAGATGTTACGCGCCTTCATCAAGAATAATGTCACCCGGGAATCCTGGAACGGTGCACCGTGGCTAGTCAAACCTTCGATTGCCGAGGAATACAGAATCTCTACGGAAGTCCCCAAGCATTTGCAGTACGGCGCCAAGGTCGCCGAAAAGAAAGCGCTCAAGAAGGCGGATCAGGATGGGTTCTTTGGCTTCTTCGCCTCGCAGCAACTGCCGGAATTGAAACCCGCCGTCAAAGGCCAGAAGTCGAGGCCTTCACAGAACGACCTGGCCCGTTCCAAAGAGGCCCAATTTCTCGAGTATCAACGCTCACTCAATGGAAACCCCGCTTTCGTCGTCAGTAATAAACCTGGTGGCAGTGGCCGTTCGTCCAAGTCTCAGGAACCCGACAGAAAGTCGCAGCCGTCTCCCGCGGTTGTGGTCAAGGCAGAGCCACCTCGACCTCCGTCCCCTCCACCGATCAAGTATCCAATCGAAGACCTCGACATTGCCCCGGACCGCGAGAAGAAGAAACAACGTCCACCTTTGAAATTTTTGTCTTTGGACGAGACCGACGACCCCCGTGATGAAGACCTACTGCATGATGGCCTCAGTAAAGAGTCGGTTGGGCTGCTTTTGGAGACCTGGAACACTCTCAATGTGTATTGCGAGGTGTTCGAGTTGGACTCGTTTACCTTTGATGATTTCTTCCAAGCCATGCGTTTCTCCAACGATGATGTCGACTGTGAACTCTTTGTGGAGATCCACTGCGCCGTCTTGAAGAAGCTCGTGAATGCGGAGAAGGACGACGGAGGCGCTGTTCAAATCTCGCTTCCAGAACTTCCCGACGAGGATTCGGAAGAGTCGGAGGAAGAAGATGAAGATGAAGAACAGTCCCCTGAACCGGAACCAGCTGTGACAAGAATGACTACCCGAAGCAGTCTTGCCAAGGCCGAAGCCGACAACCTCAAGGCACAGGTGAATGGTGTTGCTGACTCGGCTGATGTGAAGATCCACCGCGCTGCTGAATTGTTCAGCGATTACAGTTGGATTGATCGTCTGCGGAAACGCGATTTCCGCAACGGTGGATGGGAGATGATCATAGCCGGCCTTCTTTACCGTCTATCAGCCCGGCCACGGATGGAGAATATCTGCAACGAGATTCTGAAACATCTGGCACCCCTTGATGAGGAGCCGACCCAGGAGACCGTCCAAGCTCAATATGCGACGCTTGATCTAAACCTCCGCATCAAAGCCCTGGAGATCATATGCTTGCTCAGTCTGGAGACTAGGAGCATTCGGAACTACCTCGAAGAATGTGGTAACCAGATGACCGAGTTCCGCAAGGAGAAGATTGAATATCAAAAAGCCCGCAAAGCAGCGTATGACCATACCGTTGTCCCTTATTCCTGTGATACTTTGACTAATTTTCCCTGCAGCCTGGAGGAACTGCGTCGGTTACACCAAGAGCGGAAAGCTCTCCAGCCTGAGCCGGAGAAGTCACCATCACCCGCGCCCGAACTGGAAGCCTTGGAGGATACCAAGATGACCGGGGTGGACGGAGAATCCGAGCAGCCGGCGGATTCCGATGAAGAAACCCAGCCAGAGAGATCGCTTCGCGGCGGAATGGACCGAGTGCTCGAGAGGAAGCGGAAGCAAGAGGAAGAGCGGGAACGAAAGGAGCAGCAGGCCAAGCAGCCGAAGGGCTCCAAGCAGTATCAGCGTGTGCTGAAGAAGATCGACGACGAAAAGGCGCAGATTGCCAAACTTGAAGAGAAGATTGAAACGGTGGACAATGATCTGAGGGAAGCGGACTGTCCCCGAACGAAATGTCTCGGCAAGGATCGTTTCTGCAACCGGTACTGGTGGTTTGAGAGAAACGCGATGCCGTACGGGGGCATGCCTAACAGCTCGACTGCGGAGGCTCAGTATGCAAATGGTCGTCTGTGGGTCCAGGGCCCCGATGAGATGGAGCGCGTCGGGTTCATCGATGTGTCGGACGAGTACAAGAAGCAGTACCAGAAGGAGTTCCAGATGACCCCGGCGGAGCGCAAGAAGGCGGAGGAGGGCCCGACACGGTTGTCGAGTGCGCACGAATGGGGCTACTACGATGAACCGGAGGAGATTGAGAAGCTGATCGAATGGTTGGACTCGCGCGGAAACCGGGAGTTGAAGCTGCGCAAGGAGTTGTTACTGCAGCGCGATCACATCGTGAAGCGCATGAAGCTTCGCCAGGAGTATCTGGGGCAGAACGAGGATCGGTCCGACTCGGAGGAGCTGCCGGTGAAGCGAGTGACAACCCGCAAGAAGACGTATGTGGAGGAGCGCAGCAAGCACCGGTGTCTCCGCTGGCGCAATAGCACGGCTCTCTCGGAGAACGGACACCTTCACGTCGACGCGTCGCGGCCGAACAAACGGGCCAAACGAACCACGGACGAGCCGAAGGAGATCAAGAACCGACAGGGTAAGCCCTTGACGCGACAAGGATCGCGATACAACTTTTAGGATGGGCTGTTGGAAGGGGTCTTTTGAATGGGCAGGCGTTCCGGATCTTGCATGTGTACTGTTGGGGCATGATCATGTTGGAGGTACAGGAGGAGGTATATTTTTGAACTGCATTGAGCGACGTGACCATGACCGGAGTTGGTGTACATGGACCTATGATTATTTGGTGTATATAAAAGATAGACCGTACTCGTATACTACCGACTTACCTACCCACGTATGCTTAACTAGTTAGTTAACTATGCCTAAGTTATGCTTATGCTTATGTCAGGCGCAGGACAATACTGATGAGTAATTCCGCCATCCCGTTGGCCACCCGCCACATCGGTTACCCGAGGCGTATTGTGACCGTATGATTGGGCTATCGTCGGCCTAATGGGCGGTACGGCTGGTATCGGCATGTCAGGGCGGTAACGGGCTCTTCCGCCTTTGGGTTTATGCGGTCATTCCCATCTTCATATACCCGCCAGATTTCTGCTTCATCCAACTTGCCCTCGGCATACTCACGGTAGCGCTTGAATATCCTGATATATCCCAGTTTGACGGTGATAGTTACCTACTCCCACCGACGAGACGTACCCAGCACCCCTGACTGCCTCGACCGAATCAATCCATGGCACCCGACTTCCGGTAGCCCGTGACCTCTATCTCATTCCCCTCTGGAGTACATGTCCGCGGTCGTTCCGGGCTATGTGCATGCGGATTCGTCGTCTATCGCTGTCGGATCGCACCAACACCCTGCAATAACTGAATCGCACATGGAACAAGTCACACAGTCCAGGCCGGGGCAAGGGCCAGCAGCTGGCGACGCCTCGACTCACCCCGCGGTGACTACCGCTCAGACGACTCAGACGACGGCAGGAGACCGTCAGTCCTCGTTACCGAGCGCTGTGGGCGTCCGTGGAGGAACGAAACAGGAGAGCAAGCGCAGCGTAGACTATGTGTTGAGGAGTGGGCTCGCTGGAGGATTAGCCGGCTGTGCGGTAAGTCTGTCTGGCGTCGGAGGACGAATGCTGTAGTTTGCGAGGCCGAATGGATGCTAACGAAACTCCAGGCAAAAACGGTGGTCGCCCCGTTGGACCGTGTCAAGATCCTTTTCCAGGCATCGAATCCGCAGTTTGCCAAATACACTGGCAGCTGGTTTGGGCTGGTGTCGGCAGTGCGTGACATCAAGCACCATGAAGGGGCCCGGGGCCTCTTTAAAGGCCACTCCGCCACGCTTCTCCGCATTTTCCCCTATGCTGCAATCAAGTTCCTCGCTTATGAGCAAATCCGCGCGGCGATCATCCCGTCCCGCGATAAGGAGACCCCGTTCCGGAGATTGATCTCGGGCAGTCTGGCCGGCGTCACCTCCGTGTTTTTCACCTATCCACTGGAGCTCGTTCGCGTGCGGTTGGCGTTCGAGACCAAACGATCGTCTCGTTCATCCTTCACCGACATCATCCGCCAGATCTACCGCGAGCGGGTTTCGCCGCCATCCGCCCCCGCCTCCAACGTCACCACCGCCGCTGAGGGCGTCTCCTCCGTCGTGAGCAAGGCCGTCCCCAGCTCTGGCCTGGCCAACTTCTACCGTGGCTTCGCCCCCACCATCCTGGGCATGCTGCCCTACGCCGGCATCTCCTTCCTCACCCATGACACTGTCGGCGACTGGCTTCGCTTGCCCATGCTCGCTCAGTATACCACCATCCCCGGGTCCGAGACCACGAACCGCAGGGGCTCCCGACGCGCGCAGCTGACCGCTGCCGCCGAGCTGTTCTCCGGCGCCGTCGCCGGCCTCGTCTCCCAGACGTCGTCCTACCCGCTGGAAGTCATCCGCCGGCGCATGCAGGTCGGCGGCGTCGTCGGTGACGGGCGCCGTCTGCGCATCGTCGAGACCGCCCGCACCATCTGGCTGGAGAAGGGATTCCGCGGGTTCTGGGTCGGGTTGACCATCGGCTACATCAAGGTGGTACCCATGGCCGCGACGGCGTTCTTCGTCTACGAACGACTAAAGTGGTCACTGGGAATTTAGCCGGGGTGTCTTGTGTCGTCCATTCTGTTTGGTTGGCGTCTTGGTTGTGTTCGTTGCTCATACCCATTCATTGCATCCGGGCCGCGGATGGCTGGCTCTGTTGGTACATACTTCACTTGACCGTGGTGCATGGCGTGCCGTGCGTGTGTATAGAATTCATTGCTTATTCCCGAACATGACGTGTCATTCGTACTTCGCTTCGTAGTGCGGAGTGAATACGTAGATCCTCCGTAGTATACAAATTGATGCCTGATTGCCGAGGCATAAACAACTCACCGCCCGCACAGACCACTGGCAGAAAAAAAGTTCTGGGCCCGCAGCAAAAGAACTTCGATCATCATCGCGTTCTAATCGACCTGTACGACGGACCTACAGCATGACAACCCGCAAGCGAAACGAATTTCTGGATATTCCCTCCGATGACGAGGCCAGTGACCGCGGATATGATTCCGAGGCCGAGGAGACCAAGGGCCGCGCTAATGCGAAGCGCCGGCGGATGTTGAACACACATGATCGGAGTGGGAGCGAGGACGAGGGGGACGATTCTGATGCCGGCGCTGGAAGTGAGGATGAGTCTGAGTCTATGTCGAAAGGGAAAAATCAAGCGAGACAAGAATTTGAATCCCACGACGACAGCGATGGAGAACACTCCGATAAGGAACGAGGGGATCAGTATTTCGAGGTCAGCGAGCCGGCTTCCAAGCCGGGTAAGAAGGCGAAGACACCGCTGGATAAGAACAAACCGCCCAAGAAGAACAAGACCGGAGTCGTCTATCTGTCGTCGCTGCCGCCGTATCTCAAACCGGTTTGTACTGCCCGTCTAGGTGCAATATCGCATCACCTGGCTAATCTCGTTTAGTTCTCGCTGAAATCGATGTTGGAGGCGCGGGGGTTTGGCCCCATCACGAAGGTTTTCCTCACGCCGGAAGTGCGGCCGCCCTCTGCGCCCCGCCGCCGCTCGAATAAACGGAAGAATTACACGGAAGGATGGGTGGAGTTTGCGTCGAAAAAGACGGCGAAGATCTGCGCCGAGACGCTCAACGCGTCGATTGTTGGTGGCCGTAAGGGCGGCTGGTACCACGACGATATCTGGAATATGAAATTCCTCAAGGGCTACAAATGGGCGAATCTCCTCGAGCAGCTCCAGATCGAGCGGTCCGAACGCGAGGCCAAACAGCGGCTGGAGGATATGCGCGCTCGCAAGGAGGAGAAGGTCTTCCTGCAGGGCGTTGAAAAGGGGAAGGTCCTCGAGGGGATGCAGAAGAAGAACGAGGAGAAGAGACGGAGGAAGATGGCCGCTGCGGATGCTGCTGCTGCTGCTGCTGCTGATTCTCGGGCCGGTGCAGGCAACCTCCACACGGGCGATGTCAAGGTCCGGCGGACGTTCAAGCAGAATGAGGTGAAGGTGGGCCGGGATAAGATCAAGGGGGATGCGGCTGCGTTGGAGGAGGACACGAAGAGGGTGCTGGGGAAGATCTTCTGATTCCTGTCATTTGTGTAGATTTTAAGTGAATAGATATCCCATGTGCATGTTCCATCGGTCTTGTCCTTGCAAAGGAGGTCCATTCCTACGGTATACTTGATATTACCAGATCGGGAAAAGCGTCTGCTGAGTCAGTTTGCACTGTTTGTCGTCGACATCATCCTGCTGTTTCTCTCGCCGCTCTGCTCTGCCCCAGCCCATTGTGCTTCTCACTGCCACCATGAGTCGAGCGTTGCTGCTGCGAGCGCCTTGGTTGCGCCAGGAGGTGCTCTCCCTCCCCTTTCTTGTTGGCGCCGTGCCCCGACACGTTTCCCCCGTGCATTTGACCACCCGGACCTGGTCCTCGACGCCTCGCCTGCACTCCGACCCCCCTACGACAACAAAAGAGGACATCCCTGAAAGCGAATCGACTCAATCCCACGTACCATGGTATTTGCGGGAAGAGCCCCCCGTGTCCGACGCCGCGGTGTCGTCCCGCGATCAGATCCCCGACCTCCCGGCAGACTCCCCGGCCATTCTCGCCGACATCCTCGAATACACCTTCAAAGACCTCGGATTAGACGACCTGAAGTTGATCGATCTCCGCGGTCTCGAGACGCCGCCCGCCCTCGGCGCTAATGTCATCATGATTATTGGCACAGCTCGGAGCGTCAAGCATCTGAACGTCTCGGCGGACCGCATGTGTCGCTGGCTGCGGAGCACGTGGAAGCTGTCGCCGTACGCGGATGGACTGTTGGGGCGTAACGAGCTGAAGATCAAGCTGCGGCGAAAGGCGCGTCGGGCCAGACTCGCCAGCCGGTCCGGCACCACCTTCGATGACAAGGACGATGGTATCACGACGGGGTGGATCTGTGTCAATGCGGGCGTGGTAGAGGAGAGCACTGTATCGGAGCAGAAGGACGAACGGTTTGAGGGCTTCGGGAAGACCGTCCGCGGGACGCGCGTGGTGGTGCAGATGTTTACGGAGGAGAAACGGACCGAAGTCGATTTGGAGACGCTGTGGCAGAGGACGTTGGATCGTGCCGAGCGGGAGAAACAGAAGTATGCCGATACGGTCACGGAGGCTTCTGATGACGCTCGTCTCTCGGAGGAACTGCCCTCTGAACCGTCCTCTGACCCGGTCCGTCGGTCGGCAGGGAGCTTTCCGTTCCAGCAGACGAGACGGTTCCACAGCAGTCGCTGCCTGACGGCCATGCAGTCCATGCAGTCTGGGAGTGCCTCCCGTACGAGGGCTGCTGGGAAAGAACTCCCCTCCGAAAATCTGGAACTTATGTCGGAGCAGCAAGTGATGGACGAACTGAGAGGATTATGTGCGGCGGTGTCGACCGAGACTACTCATCTACTAAAGAAGCGGCTTTTTCTGGTCTTTTCTCACTGCATCGCCTCGGGCTATGAGATTTCCGACGAGCTGGGGCTGGAGGTCTTTGCTAAGCTGCTACCCGGACCGACACAGGCAGAACACACCACCAGGGACAAGAACCTCGCATTCCGTGTCCTCGATTACCTCTCCCTCCGGGGGACCAATGTCCTGAGCATGAAGGTCTTGAACATCTTGTATAACGCGGCGGTGTACGAGGCCCGTGGGAACCCGGAAGAGGCACTTCGTAAAGGCCGACATGTTGCGAAAGTGCTCGAGACCTTCGAGCTCCCTTTTGACCCCCAGGAAGCCCGCACCTTCATGACAACCTGCTTCCAGAATGGTGACTACGATGGATTCTGGCGAATGTGGCGTAAGCTGCCGCTGAATAACAGCCCGCGCACGTTCGGGGACTACGCGACTCTGTTCAAGCTGCATGCGGAGCTGGGTGACGAGGTGCGCGCACAGGAGTGCGTCTCAACCTGGGCTCCAATGCTAAAGAGGGAAGAGCCCCCAATCCCTCTCCGAGGAGACCTTCGACAGAGCCTGATGGATTGTCTTATACTGGCTGATCCGGAAATTGCACGAACAGCCCAGGAGAACTCGTCGGGCGATCTCGCGCGGATCTGGCAGGAGTGCCAGGACGTGCAAGAGTAGATAATGTATGTGTATAAAACATTATATTGTGGATACCCTGACGCACCGTGCTTATGGAATTAGTGCATATGTAATATAACATCGCTAAGATGCGCACATGACGATACTGAATTTGTACCCGGAATATGGATCCCGCAGGATTCGGCATCCTCTCCCGCATCAGTCACCGATGTTCTACGATAGGGCAGATAGGGCATTGTATAGAGCGCTTGTGGCGCCATGTGCGGCGACATAAGGCGTGCCGCCGGAGGATGGATATTGCACAGGGGCAAGGCAAATGATATCTGGGGAATATGGCACGACAGGAAGACCTTCAAACAGGAAGGGAATTAGGGTTCGGTTAACACCAAACTTACAATAGGACTTGAACATTGATGCTCTAAAACCATCTTGAGAGTCCATCCAGAGCTTCAAAATATAGCTCGAGGTGAAGATTTACTCCACGACAAGGAGGCACCGTGAAGTCGCTGACCAAAACGCGGTCTAACAATAGCTACGATCGGCTAATTTGTATAGAGCAGCCTTGGTTACGGAAATTGAAAGGGGTCAATGGTCGTTTCTGTAGCAAGCTAGCCGAGGGTCAGATTTTGAACAAGCATTGAACTCCTGCAGCACAAATCGGCCATCTGAGATCAGGGTGAGTGTACCACAGGCCATACGAAGTGAAAAAGAGCTAAGATGGGAGTATAGCAGATGATCTAATAGTTTGGTAGATATTCTGAAAGTGGTTTTTGCCTGCCGACGCTTGGCAGTGAAGCCCAGAAAAACCGGGAGTCTTATTGAACTTGGCAGTGCTTGGTGAATGCTTAAATGAGAGTATGACGGTTATACGTATAGCAGTGTTTAGATACTGGAGCGACAGTAGACTGATCGTTCTGGCATGTCATATGGATCTATGCCGAACCCCCCATACGTGGCCACGTTTTTACGTCGACGAGCAAAACCTGTCGGTAGGGTCTCCCTCCTTGCCTTGTTACCAGTGGCGAGTAGCGAGCAACAAAAGGAAATGAATGTAACCTGGTGGCGTCTGCCTAGCTCCTTTATGGCCATGTCAAGTCCGCCAGCCGTCGGATTCTCCACCAACCACTCCCCCAGCAGAGTAGGGCACCAAGTCAGTGCGAGAAGAGTGAGATCTGGATGGCATCCGGGGCCCCGCATCTCCAATGAGAATTCGCCCACAATGGTGCAAGTCCTGGTAGGATTCTAACGCCATCAGACCCGGTGCTGTGACTACTCGTTAGTCCAGCATGGGCGGGCCAATGGGGTAATTAGGGGCGAGCAACCGCATGTTCATTCACAGTAGCCGTCGGAGCTAACTTAATCTGAGTTAATTGCCTCTGATTCCCGGGGTAGACTCCCTGCTACGTGCTGCTGGCGTGGTGAAATGGGCAAAATGCCGGAGGGGGATAGATATTTAATCCTAGCTCGCCCTTTTCTTCTCTCCGGCGAGCTGTTCTCCGTTCCTTTTTACATCCTGACCGTGGTATCGTTCTCAGTCCGACAACATGTCGACGGATAGTGTTGACCGCAAAGATGAAGCGCTTCCCAGCGAGAAGGCTGGCGTCCGTCAGTCTGAGGTCTTGGACAATGCCGAACTGATGCACAATGCCTTCGATGGCGAGAATCACGAGCATGAAATGGGCGTGTGGGAGGCAGCCAAGCAACACCCCTGGGCGTGCTTTTGGGCTTTCATCATGTGCTTCACCATTGTAAGTCGCTTTTCGACTTTGTTTGTTTCGCGTGAGATCAGGCGCTGATAACTACCAGGTCATGGAGTCGTTCGATATGTTCTTGAACACCAACTTTGTCGCGCTTCACCATTTCTCCAAGGTGTACGGCGTGCAAACTGGACCAGACTCCTATGCAATTCCAACCCGCTGGCAGAGCGCTCTCTTCCAGGCTGGCCAATGTGGTGCTTTTATCGGGGTCTATCTCGCCGGTCCCATCACCAACCGTATTGGATACCGCTGGACCACCCTCCTGGGCTTGCTCCTGATGAATGCCACCATCTTCGTTTCCTTCTTTGTGCGTCCAGGTTTCTGATTCTTTTGGGAATAAGACTAATCTGACTCGTTTAGGCCAACTCCTTAACCCTCCTTGTGGTTGGACAAGCGTTGGAAGGTGTCCCCTGGGGTTTCTTCATCGCCAACTCCCCAGCCTACGCTAGTGAGATTGTTCCTCTCCCGCTTCGAGCTGCCTGCACGGCGACTCTGCAGATGAGTTGGTCCATTGGCTCTATCATTGTCGCCGGTGCTACC
The DNA here is from genome assembly GCF_047715705.1 of Aspergillus ambiguus. Classification (NCBI taxonomy): domain Eukaryota; kingdom Fungi; phylum Ascomycota; class Eurotiomycetes; order Eurotiales; family Aspergillaceae; genus Aspergillus; species Aspergillus ambiguus. The sequence goes on along the minus strand of NW_027395533.1, from coordinate 257,601 downwards.
TACGCCTACAATGGCTTGGAAAACCAGTGGTCATGGCGAGTGCCGCTTGCCTTGCAGTGGGTCTTTCCGGTAGGTCCGTCCATCTCAATGGCCAAGGATCCTCAAGAGCTTACGCCTCTAGACTCCTCTCATGGTCCTTATCTTCTTCGCCCCCGAATCTCCCTGGTGGCTCATTCGTCGCGGCCGTAAAGACGAGGCCCTTCGCTCCATCAAGCGGCTTGGCGCAAAGACTGAAGAACAAGCCCAACAGTCGCTGGCCATGATTGAGCGCACGGTTAAGATCGAAGAGCAGATGGGTGGTTCCCCGACCCTCCTTGACCTCCTCAAAGGTACCGATCTGAGGAGAACCACTATCACCTGCTTGGTGTACGCGTCTCAGAACTTTGCGGGCAACCTGATTGCCAACCAGGCCACCTATTTCTTCGAGCGTGAGTAGTGCCTCCCTTTCCCTGGCCACCTTTTCAAGCTCAAAACCGCTGACTCCCGATTAGAAGCGGGTATCTCGCCCAACAAGGCTTTCCAACTTAACCTCATTACCACATGCCTTCAATTCGTTGCTAACATTGGCTCCTGGGGGCTGACCTCCTGGTTCCGACGTCGCACTGTCTTCCTCTGGGGTACAGGCACCAACGTGATGTTCCTTTTCATCCTCGGCATCTGCGCCTCTGTCCCTCAAAACAACAAGACCAACTACGCTCAGGCCTGTCTGGGTGTCATCATCTCGTTTGTGTACGCCGGGGCCCAAGGACCCATTTCATACACCATCATTTCAGAGACGTCCTCTGTTCGGCTGCGCGCTTTGAGCACCGCCGTCGGCCGCTCCGCCTACTATATCACGGAGATCCCTATGATCTACCTGGCCTCGAGAATGCTCAACACGACTGGATGGAACCTTGCGGGAAAATGCGGCTACGTCTGGGGATGTACAGCGCTTTTCTGCTGGGTGATGGCTTACTTCTTCCTTCCTGAGCTCAAGAACCGCTCGTACCGTGAAGCCGACATCTTGTTTAACCGCAAGATTTCTGCCAGAAAGTTCCAGAAGACCGTTATTGGAGTCGAGGAAAACGAGTAAAACGTGGTCAACTGATAATGGGGCGTTTTCTGTATTCCAGTAATGTTACCTTAATCTGGAGCTAGATGCTAGTAACGCACAAATTCAGCTTGCTCATGATCAAGATCCTTCTGCTTAGACTCTATTGTCTTTACAAAAGTGATGGACAGCACTGCTATCTATCTTATTCGATCTTACCGGCTTCAAAAATCCGATTCAGCTCAGGACTGTCATGACCCCCTTATTCCGAGGGTCCGAGAGGTACATAATATCACTTCGTTCATACATGTATGTACTAACAGTAGTACTATCCTCATTATTAGAATTAGCATTACAATAGTACCTAGCAGTAGTGTGATCCCACCCATAACCATCTTACTGTAAAATTCCTGGAAAAACATAAAATAAAATAGAAATAGAAATTAAAAATGGATAGACCAAAAATAAAAAGAAGGAAAAGAATAAGGAAAATAAATCAACCATGATACTTAGTTTATGCGAACTCCTCCCGTTACTTGCTTCTTTCAATACTGATTGCCGCACAAAATTCTCCAAGCATTCTGCAAAATAGAGGCTTGGATGTAAAGGGCTCTTCCAAATTGCTCATCGGCATACGAAATCCGAAACTAGCACTGTAGTTAGAGCTCTCTGCAAGTTCAGGACTGTGAGACAGCAACAAACCTACTATAATAGCTGCCGTATTGGTATCCAGGGAATAAAAGCAGCCTTGGCTTTAGAGGTCTTTGCAAAGGGGACTTGCAGTTCCCTTGCTTTTGTTCAATGCGAATCGATGTGACAGGTAAATCGAGATCGAGACAATAGGGGTGGTAGGGTAGCCGTGATAATGGATAAACGGGGACGCAAAAAGATAAATCATTCATCTTAATTTACCGCCCTCGTTTTCAAAGGGCCGTCCGAAGCAAAATTTAAACGTAGAATGGGTCATTTCAGCAAGGCGTTCCGCTATGATTATGATTAACAAATGTCATGTAGAAAGAATCTCCAAACTTATTTCCGCTTACTCGAAGTCGAAAGCGATATCGTATAATGCATCTGAGTCAAAGCAGGTGTCTAGATTGAGAGTATAGGATGCTGCGAAATAGGGCTTCGGCACGTAACGGTCTAGTGAGGATGGAGCAAGTGGGGAGATCGTTGCCCTGTAGAAAATCGGTTACTCTATGTAAAGATGGAGGCTACTTTGTTATACATACCCATTCCCTGGTTCTAGGCATTGACATTGGCGCACTTCTTCGTTGAAGTGAACACGGCGTTGCTTTTTAAACCTGAGTATCTCCGGGTCTGAGAAGCACTAGATTAAATGGATTAGAATGACAGGTAGAATATCAACCGGATAAAGGCGTACCCTTCTGAGAATCCCAGTTCGCAAATTTTGAAAGTAGCCCGCGGGTAATCTGGATAGTAGAAATCTAAGGACGTTAGTATAGTCCTTGATGGGACGAGGTACCGCGTTACCTTTGTGTAGCTGATACGTCTATTGAATGACAAGCGAGTTTGGAAGGTCGTTGTATATCTGATTTGAACGGGCCATACAGCCAAGTGGTATCGGTGTCTTTGTCCCTATAGCCACAGAATAAGCTATGCTCTGGCTTATACGTATAGCCAAGCATGGAATAATACATACCATCCGATATACCTGGCGGGTATTTGTTGGGCCCTCTGCCTTGATTTGAACCAAGCTCTCCATATTGCATTTTCTAGCCGAGAGAAATTTTTCAGTTCGGTTCTTCGTTTATTGAGATGCCGTTTTGTGGCTCGAACGTCCTCATATTTCCAGTCATGTGCAAGATAGTCAACATTGTGCTCAGGCTCGTGGTCCAATGTAAGATCGTCGTGCACCGTGGCCTTCATCTTCATGACAAATCGAGTTGTAAATAACCGATTCGATCAAGCAGAAGGCGACTTATATAGTGTTGTTGTCTTGTTTTGGAGAATTCTACAATAAGATTCACGGATTCATCGCTATAAGTATGTAATATACCTGGGAATGGAAGCCCATGGCTACTTTCCATTTGCATTCAAGTTTGTCTCATGTCGGTGGAATTCTCCTCTCTTAATCCCATGGATAATTCTATTGTATAGTATGATTCTTCCAGGGAGAAAATATGCGGATTGCAACGTCAAAAATGGGATAGATCCGCATGCATACGGCGTAGTTTGCACGTAGTGGGTGATGATTCCGTTAGCGCCATGGTACAATATTAGCCATGCCAACTGTATGTTAAGGATTCATTCTAGACCGCAAAGAACCGGCCCTATTATCTGCCCCTTCTAGGTTGGTCGGTATGAAAACAATGGAAAAATAAGCATTCTTTTGACAGCAGGGACTACCGAAGGTTCTGGATGAGGTTATCTTCTCGGTCGTAGGCTTTCGAGCCATGTAGATCATGTCCAGCATAGCCTGATCGCAGCATGGAGGGCCCACTGGTGAGCTGATTCCGTGTTAGAAATTATGGTGATGCAAGGAGAAAGCTGGTCTGGAGGTGGCTTGACGTGTCACCAATTGAGTGTTTCCTCCATTTCCGGATTGTCAAGTCCCACCTGCATACTCTGGAAAGCTATTCCATGTCTCGGTATCGTACTTATGTTGATTACCAGCCGGATATAGCACGGCAGATCCAGGGGATCGCTATCTGTAAATGCCTGCAGTGTAGATGTAATAGATTTAGGACAGATCGACAGTGCCCTTAGTTGAGGTCGGTGGCAATATAGCCAGGACATGCTCTAAACCCATACTTCTGCAAATCCAGAAGTGGTCGGTAAAGAGGAAGTAGGCTCGGTACCATGGGTTTAGCACATCAAAGTTGGAGTCTGTGTCAAGCTGTACGAAAAGGACACCAAGAGAACATGATATATATATGTCGGTGAAATCACTAGATATTCTCTTACGGTCGAGTATGGCCCTGAATTTCCATCAACTCTTGCAATGTGATGGTCTTCCCTCCACCGACCTATAAAACCGTCAGTTTTTGCCCAGGAAGGGCACGGTACTTTCCGCCGTCTTGCGGCTTTGCACTTTGCTATAATTCGGTGTATTTGGTGCCCTTCATGCCACACAGCTCGATATTTTCTATGGATTACGATGATTGGTCGTCATTGATATCACCAGGCCCAGGGACAAGGGTATCACGCGGTAATAGATCCAACTCGAAGAGGGATAATCGTGAACAGACCCCGACAGGCGGAGAAACGAGGCGAAAATTTTGTGGCGAAATTCCGAACTTTTCCAAAGACTTGGCACTTTCCAAGGATCTCCTTAGTGACTATACAAACTCGTTCGACCAGCAGCGCATAACGAGAAGGAAAGTTTCGATGGTGTGGTGCCATACTTAGGTCATTCTACCATACCACGGAGGCGACCTTATCTGCAGATGACCACATAAACCGCTCCAAACCAACATGGGGCCATTTGTTACATACTAAGGATACTTCTGTATTGTCGCACTTAAGAAGCCTGTTCTATCTATACGGACACAGGCCTGGTCATGATAATGAACAAAAAACACCCAAAGCTTCTACCAGTCACACCAGGAAAGATCAGCATGGTAGGATCATTCATTCTTCCCATCATTTAATTATTGAAGTATTTCGTATTTGACTATACATCCCTTGGCAGGGTCTGACCAGGTTGCGTATCCAGGGAGAAAATGCTTTTGGCATGATATGGGCGCTTTATTTGGTTAATTTCCGAAAACTACCAAATTTTGGCACATACCAGTGGAATAGCCACACTGTCATAATATTGCTCAATCAAGGATTGCAGTTGATTATGTAGTTGAACATGGTGGACCAAAGCAAGAAGGTTGCAATCATGGTTAGCGAGCTCCTTGTCGAGCTTAATATCACACAAGTGCAGTAGCTCCTCAAGATGATGGCACCTTTGGAGGTCCATATAGTTATTTGACAACTGATTCAGTTCGGTTTATGGAGGTAGACGTAGCGCAAATGAAACACCTGGTTGTGTTAACGACCAGGAGCGCAGTTCCGGCATCTGCCAAAAATGGAAGATGATAAAATAAAGGGCTGTTCTATTAAAACGAAGCACTGTATGATACGTGCAGACTAAATGATATATACCAACGGTCAAAGTGCAGTACTGTATGCCAGCTCAGGTGATGCAATGTATGGGATACACCTGAGTGGTGGGCCCAGGTAAACTCTGCCCCTGGAAAAGCCTAGGCGCATCTAGACTCGGACAACTGAACCGCGACACTGCTACAGGTCGGAATTCGTACCCACACACATGACCTATAACAATACATGACGTTACACAGATACCTGGATGCTAACGCTGGCTGGAAGGGTCAGTACTCGCTGGTATTCCTGAAAATAATGTATTTACTGGGGTCGGATTATTGGAGGAAAAGGGAGGCAGTTTACCCCTCCAGCGTTAATCTGGAACACCGTCTGTTAGTATCAAAATGGCTGCGTGCGATTACCTAAACCCTTAAAAAAATTTTTCCCCTTATATGTAGCTCATGTTGCGTATGGAGGGTTGCTATCCCTCAGATATCAGTTTAGCAAGCCCCTCAACGACGCACTCCAGAACACGTAGGTATTCCGTTTTGTAGGTTGGACGGTAGTAGTATGTATTCTGCAGCCCATTACGGCCATTTAACATCTTTTTTTGGTCTGCCACTGACCTTCATGGCTACTTGTAACTTGGGAAGGCTGAGCTAGAAGACAAAGTGCAAAGTGCCATCTTTGAGGCTGTTGAATGTAACCGTCTAGTTCAACGATACTACCTGCTCTCTACACCATAGAATGTATAGTGAAATGCCGAACTTTGTATAATATAGCCGATGGACGTTTCAATCATACAAAAGCCGATTAACTGTTTCTATTGTTTCGTCAAGCGCTAATAGATTGTATCTTATGCGCTAATGTTCCGGCGAAAGCGGACATGAGAATCTGCTACGGTAGGTTTACGAGACTATTACTATCATACTACTTGACGAAAGAGTTCCGATCAAATTATCTCATATGGTTTGAGTGGTATGTCTCCAAAATGGTTCACACGAGCTCCCCCAGGTCCTCTTTCACTTTTCACGAGAGACAGCTATGGTATGAAGGCTCGCGGGGACACTCTTTGCATAGCCATATATATATAACAAAAAAATAAACATACAACAGCCGGGATTCGCTGGTGGTCACCCACCCAACTACTAACCGGCCGGCGTGTGGCTTAAGTACGGCTGAGCGGACGGGAAGCCCTGTTCTCCACACCCTATGGTCGTATGTGAGAGACCTGACAGATATTTCTAGTCACATTGATTGGCATCACAATGACAATTGATAATATAGCAGAGATACCACTGGCCCACACGCTGAACGAGTCTGTTTTGCAACCATCTATAAACCTTAGGGTCTCACGCATAAACCGCCGACTACTGAGGGAGAGAATAGCACCGCGCAGCGCTCTTTGCAATGCCGGAGGAAATTTGCAATGGTTGGGGATATTATGATCCGCATTGTCCGACATGGTTCTCTTTCGACCCAAAGCGGTGACTGTGGATGCTGCCATTGACAGATTGGAATGGTGGCGTCACAGAGCTATCCATTGCAACCCTAATTTGCTGCTCAAAAAGTCAATTGTCTGATAAATGTCGACGTAACTCGCCAGACGTTGCTTAGGCTAGTGCCACCAACATGGACTTTCAGAATGAAGGGGTAGCTAGGTGTAGGAAGGGAAAGAGCTCTATCATTGGGAGGAAACTTCTGCTTCATGCATTCTCCAAGTGTCATACACGTCAGGTCAACATGGAATGGAATTCCCATTGTTATAGCCAGTGAGCTATAAGAATCACACCTGACCCATGCATAGTCTTTATAAATAATCTGGACACTAGACTGAGTGATTCGGGCCCAAAGCCGCAACTATTCCTAGGAGGAGCGCGTGTCTCGGAGAAATAATGGACCCCTCTCCGAGTCGGGCTGATGCATCCGGAGCCTCAACGGTAGGATTCTCGTTTTGCACAAGGCAAAATTTGCTTTCACTAACCTTGCCTCCATCTTTAGGATGGTGAAACAGACCAGCTTATCCTAGAGGAGCGAAAGAGAACATACTCCGCGGAATATGCCGCAAGGCTAGGATCGCCGAGACACCGTGAAAATAGTTTCATACGTGTCGCATATGACAAAACCCCTCCAACCACACCTGAGAATCGAAAACGAATCCCTCTGTCTTCGGCCGGCTCCTCGGTGTCGCCATGCCGTTTGGTCAACCAAGTACAGCGAGCACAGCGAGAATGGCATAAAAAAGGGGCAAAATGTCAGGATCTGCCAGACTCAGACCCACCATCTCCTTGCAGTCTTATCATACATAGGAGACAGCACAAGGATTGGAAAACGCGATACCGCACTATTCTTCGGAAGCACAACTTAGCGTCCCTTCCACACTGGAGATTACCGTCTATAAAAGTGAGCAGAGACGGGCCACTTAGGTCAAAGTCCGCAGCCATAAAGCGCCTCAGACCTAAAACGGAAGAATGGTATTTTGAGCTATCATCCACTTGATGATTATGTGAAGTATTTCACAGAAGCGGAACGCTCACTTCTCACCTTGGAACCTGTCTTCCGAGTGCTATCAATTTTTTTTTCTAGACATTGCAGGCCGTGTGGATGGCCTCAATGGGTTTTGTACGGTATTGTCTTGTAATACGCCATATTTGCTTTCACTGGTCTCACCTTATTCATAAACTTCCTTCAAAATATTAATCCCCTGCACCTCGCTATTTCAATATATACACATTCTCGCCAAATTGTAGAGAGGTCAAGGCGAGCAAAGAACAGAACAACTCGAGACAAAATGGGCCCCTTGCTCATCGAAGGGATACTATGTAAGATGAGCTCGAGAGAAGTATTCCGTCAATGATGATGGATTCCGGCGAATACGCATTCCACATGGGTATTAAGCCAGGCAGGACGGGTTCGTTTCTGTAAACTAGCCAGGAAGGCAAACAACAATTTCCATGTCAGCAGCCATGGCCTTCCCGAGGTTCTGAAGGACGGGAATTCGACCAAAACGTTGGATGGTTCTTCCAGCCAATAGGGCCACCAACAGGGACAAAAACGGCCGGTTGAATTTTCCACCCTATCAAGAGAGCACTCTTCAGCCACTTCGTGAACGAAAGAAGAGGACTGCAAGGCAGACATCACCCCACATGGTTAAGAGTATTAGGCATGCTTTTGGCATAATACGACATGCCCTGAGGAATGATCGACAAAACGTACATACCAAGTGTGGAGTAAGTATATTTGACGTCTCCACACCCATGCCAAGGGGATCTCTATCCCCACCGCCCGCGATATGCAACCTTAATTGTATTTTATTTATTTACTATTCTTGTTTTTTGAATGATAGTCACTACAACTGAAGAACAACACAATAGAGGATTTATCGTACATGCCTACTGTTTGGAAGCTCTGATATTCGAGCTGTCGGCTATCGGGTTATCATTTCGGAGTTCGTGGTTATGAGAGATTTTCAGGCTTGTTCTAGTTTCATGTTGAAAGATCACCTGGCGATTATTTATATATAACAATTGGTTACCAATGCATATGCTCGCTTCGTTTATATAGACCAAGAATCTTTCATTTGTTTTGAGAGCAGATTCTGTCACACTATACCCCTTCAACAACAGCCCTTTGATACTGGCTTAACCTCCCGGTGGTGCACCATATGGAAAACAACTGTTTACCTGGCTCCAAGGTATGTTGATCGGCCCTATTTGCGACGGGGCTTCAATAATGGTTGCGGTGAGCCCAAGGGCCACGTGCCATTCAACATGGCAATGCAAGAGCCAAACCCGTGAGGAAGATGTCAGCATCTACAGAAGCACCTGGGGTATGATTGACTTATCTGGGTTATCGGCTCGAAAGCGAATAACAACATGCCCGTGGTTCTGAACCATAATCGTATCCCTTCGAATTGGTGTTGACGATACGTTTTGGAAATAGCCAGCAAAGTAACCGCCCTCGACTGCCGATCGTTGTATAACCTGGAATTGATGGCCATGCAAATGCCATGGGTGTAGGTTGCCATGTTGGTTGTTAATGATTATCTCGACAATTTGACCATACTCAATCACGAGCGGATTCACTTGGCCGTACGTATTGGGATCAAGGGCTTGTTCGCTGTCCACAGATACCGCTGTAAAAAGCGTGGGAGTATCAGGGGAACGGTAAGTAACTCCATTAATCAGAAACCGACCCGTGCCATCGACAATCGCGTCATCGGTGTTTAGTACAATTTGGTAATCAACAGGTTCGAGAATTGGCAAGTGATCAGCTGGGACAAGTGAAACATCGTCAATAAAGTCCACATTGGGGTCGAGATGCGCATAATCAGGTGCGGACGGTAGAGGCTTCTCCTGATCATATACCAGCCAGGCCGTGGCGTTAGGGTTGAACCGTTCCGGTATAGATCTGTTTTCGTAGAAAAACATCATATTCACGTCGGTTGAATCCCAGATAGCAAAGTTCTGATCGGTTGTATTTTTAGTTTGCAATAGAACACTCATTCTCTGCCCTGTGGCTAGACGGATTTGTTTGTCGACCACAGGGTACGGATCTGTGAATGTGCCGTCCACCTCTACCACTGTGATATCGTGTTGATCAAAGATGATAACATGTCCTGGCCAGTTCCCAATGCAGACGAGATGTACCAGATAGGTCTTGTTCGGTTCAACGCGTATAGTAGTATTAACCGAATCATTAATCAGAGTCCTGTCTGGGATTGGTTCCAGCCCTCCTGGGTTTGTAGAATTTGTGGAGGAAATATATCTCTGCAGAAGGGTTGGCATTTGCTCATGGTAGTAATCTGATAATGTAAGGGTAAACTCGTCGTCAAATTGAAACGGAGGTGAAGGGTCATGGACTATCAGGGGACCACGAAGGCCGTCTGGAAACTGGCCCGTTTCGTGAGAATGATACCAATACGTTCCTGACTGGTTGACCTGTTACATATTAGAAAATCTGTATCTACCAAAGAAAGAGACAACTGCAGTATACGTACCATAAACCTGTAGCGCATTCTCCCTCCTGGCGGTATTGCACATTGTGTTACATCATTGGCACCATCCATTGCGTTCGTCATGTATTGATGGAACCCATGCCAATGAATACCCGTTGATTCATTTTTCAAATCATTGTATACGTCAGCTATGATATAGTCACCCAGGTCGGCCTCCACTAATGGACATGGCCATTTCCCATTGATGCCTATCAGAGGGCGTTCGTAACCATCTGGAGCTGCTTTAACCCATGTTATCGTCCAGTTGAGGTAAACATCTTTGCCGGATACGAGAAGCACTTGGAGAGCGATTAAAACGAGAGACACGATACCCATGACGGAGATCAGTTGTAGGAGAATAGATAATAACTGTCATGGAGGCACTCGCCATCCTAGTTTATATATGCAGCGCGAAAAATTGATGGTTATTGTGTTTACATGATCAATAGCCAGGAATGGTGCATTCCAAGCCGAAATTTCCATGACTCAAATATGCGTTACGTGCTGAAGGCTTATAGGAATGCTGACAGGCTCATCAATACACACTACGTATATCCTAGTATTCCATGATTATGGTAGAGAAAAGCTGTTTAACTTGTAAGTAGCACTGTCTAGTTTCTCTGGCTGAACTTGCCGCCTTCATCTGAAATACTTGGCCAAACATCAACTCCATCTAATAAGACCAACCCCATCCCACCCCTCAAGTGAGTCTCTGTATGGCAGTGTATAAGAAATGGACCGGGATTTTGAACATGATATCGAATTGCCATCCATGACTCCCCGACTGCGGACGTTACAAATGTGTCGCGATAGAAAGGCCGTGCTAAGAAATTTTCTGGATTTTCGATCATTGCGCTCTGGACAGATTCCCAGCGAAACTTTCCCGAGCCCCCTCCCAGGTAGAAGGCTTTATTTGAATGCTTGTGTATTGGATGTGGCGGCTGCAGTGGGGTAACTTCATCAACACGCAGCTGGAAGATAATGTCAACCCACGTATCGTTCTTGGTGGCTATCTTCAGAGCGGTTGCTAGTTGTGGGGACTCTGGATTCAGAATCACAGGCTCCATCTCATCAAGATTGATCGGGAGAAAACTTGTGCCATCTAATGTCCACTCCCAGGAGGAGTTGATACGTCCAAGTGTCAAAAAATGTGTGTCGTCAGGAACATCGGTAGGGCTTATGGCAGGGTATGGTGGTAAGTTTTGCCTGTCCAGTTCAATCGTGTTATCGAAAATGCGGGAACCACCGTAATTGATGTATGGCGTTGATGGCCTCAAGCTAAGTTCGCCTCCTTTGTATCGGATTGACGCAAAGCCAGAAATTATCTGATTGTTCCCGTCATTGGCAACGCGTAGCTTGTAGATTGCTGGCTCCTTATCCAATTTTACCATAACAGAGTAGCGTTCTCCGCTGTACATAGTGATGGAATGGACAAGCTGAGGTTCAATATATCGCCCATCGACCTCATAAACGTACATAGGGTGCTCGTCAATGGATACGACCAAGACTTTTAGGCTAGCTGCACTGATAAAATGAAAGCTGACCCAATTGTCTGCAGGGTCCACGTCGAAGCCAACCTCTGACCCGATGGTTGGGATGCAGCCTGAATTCAACCCAACAGGGAGTCTATCAGGATGGTGCTCCCAATCCCCTTGAAGGGGGCGAAGAAACGGAAGACACCTGGTTGAGTAAGATAAGAAAATGTGCGTTTAAAGATAAATTTTATGCAGCACCTTACCCTTTATCAGTGAGACTTGAGTTGATGAAATTGCGTACTACTGGTTTCATCAACTGAGTGAGATTCTCCGGATCGTCACAGAAAACTCGTCCTCGGCCATTGACAAGAACACTATCCGAGCAACTTCTCGAACTTAATTTAAGGATTTGACAGGTAGACTTGGAAGTACTTACAAAATATCGTACCCGGTGTCTTTAAGTGCGTCCATGTACTCTTCCGATGTAAGGTGGTCCCAATCGGAGAGGACAACAAGCTCACCATGGCGTTCAGCGTATTTCATCGACTGTATCTCGTCAGAGTTATCTGATATGAGCCCAAATGGATGGCTTGTCTTTTCAGAGGGTCTAGGGCCGTTGCATCTTTTAGCATGCATTTCACAATCGGTACGGTGACGACGATGAAGGAGATATAAGACTGACCTGATGCGTATGGCTCCGTAAAGTCCGTCCATAATGGTTGACCTGTCATGAGCATGATACCTGTTCTGTGTAAGTAATGTTATTATCATTAAAGAAAATGACAATTGGTCTACCAATAGGTTCCGTAGGTATTTGCTCGCCATCTATATTGGTAAGTCTGGCCAGGCATGATAGCCCATTGTGTGAGTCCTGCAACCCCATCAGACCAGGGTGTGTCTTTCTGCCTATTTTCGTGTTATTGGTAAATAATACGTTGTGATCCCAGACAAACGACGCACTCTATCCCATGGAAATGAATGGAAGTGTTGACAGGTAACCTATTCAGAACATCAATCTGCCTTAATGTTAGAAAGAAAACTGGAAAGGTGTTGTTGGGACGTACAATCACGTCGTCACCTTCGTCCATGATCAATTCTGGCCCTGGGAATTGATTGTTTACGAAGATCATGTCCCGCGTGACACCATTTGGGCTTCCTTTGCCCCATGATAATTCAAGAGAAAAGTGTACCTGGGCGGAAGAGACAAATCCAACAAACGCGAGAGCAGAGAATAAGAAGAAAGACGGATACGTTATAATCCCCATGACTGTAACAATTTGATTTGTGAGTCTGAGTGAAATGATGAAGGGAACAAACGATTCTAGCATATACATCCCAAATAAACAACCGATTAAGTATGAAATGCTCATTTGAGTCTAATCAGTGTTTTCGGCTCATACTTAGATAACAAAATACCAAAAACATCCAGAACACCACAGGAATTCTGCTAACGCCACCGAACGCCAGCCGAAAGATGCCGCCAATAAGAGTTCAGTGGCATCTGTATGTATAAACGTTTACACCTGCTTTCCCGACGGGTCCTGAAAACTTAAAAGCTATACGGGCGAAGGCGGAATGTAACTGGCATGTCCATCTACGTCCGGAGACGGATTAGATGTACTCCACAGAGAGGCCTGTGTGATCGCGCAACTTGATACGTGTTTGAGGAAACTAGCTGACCTCTACTTCAAAAGAACCTAGCAATTGTAAAAAGAATTTTATTTTCTCGATTTCGAATGTATGTGAAGCAAAATTCCTATTACGCAATACATTTTCTCCTAGGCGGCAGCTGGCTGAGAAGTACGCCGGCAGCATTCCCCCTTAGACAGTGGTTTGAGGGAAAGAAAAATTTTTTTCAGGGGATCTGAAATGATTGGACCCAGAAAGGTAGTATTTTACTACACCAGTTTTATCCGCAATTATCCAACCCCTTGTGTGTTTTGTCTTCAACTGACACGTAGCATCGAGATATCCTAAGCGCAATCACTTGCTAAGGGAAGGGACAACACCTCCTCAAGCCACGTATATGCTGCCTGGAGGCTATCAGGATATCCCATATGAGGGAGACTTTTGAAAAATCTGGATTTACTAGTCAGCTAATGGTCGGTGGCTATGCAAGGAGGCCCTCTTCAGTGGCTTTTTTTTTTTTTTTTTTCGATCATACCTTCCCTCCTTGGGGCTTCCGTGGTTGAAAAGTACTAGGCAGTCTTCAATTGGGACAACCCCATCGTCAGTTCCCTACAATTTCAAGTCAGCTCAGCTCAGCACGTGTCCGTATGGCATTGGTATGTGTACATTCAATAGCAGAAGGCGGCAGTTCGGCTGATCGACAATGCCCGTCTCAAGCAAGGAAAATTTGCTCTGTGCCTTCATGACGAATTCGGCAACATTGGCATATCCGTGCTTGATCGCCCAAGCCTTGCTCAGTCTTGATAGCCATTAGCACATTGCGGCTCTTCGCAAGCGGGGAAAAAGTCCGGCTAACCTGAATGGATATTCATGGTCATCAACACGGCTTAGCCATTCAGGATCGAGAAAGTAATGGCTTCCAGGTCCGTGAGCAATTGCTCCAAGGAGTTGCTGTCGATGAGTGTGTGCCGCGCGAATTGCATAATAGCCTCCTGCACTTAAACCCCACACCACAACTCTTCTAGCGTCCAGGGCAGGCTGCATTTCCAGATATGCGAAGACGCTATCCAGCAGTCTGTCAGGGGATTTAGGATCGCGTCTATCAGCTGGGCAGTCTGCAGTTCCTGGTATTTCGACAATTACACACGCCCATCCACGAGCCAGAATCTGGTCTGTTCTCTGGCTGTTGTCGGGTCGATAGCCGTCCAATCCAGTCAGTATGAGTACAACTGGCACTTTTTGGCTGTTTCCCCAATTTTCGGGTGTACGGATATAGACAGGAATGTCAGAAACTTCTCCGGGTGAGGCGTGCGTGTGCGGGATGATTATCTCCCTTATCGGACTTGTCCAAAGACTGGCGGCCATCAGATACACCTTTTTCTGGCGTTCAAATGCGGCCCGTTTAAGCGAATCTGGCTTCGTGACATCAACATAGGGAAAGCGTGAGATGCGATACAATACAGCCGCACGGCAAAGGAGATTTGCGGCGTCGATAGTATCGCCGTCGGAGAGTGCATGGGAAGCCCGCTCTTCCAAGGCTGCAGCGGCCGGTAGAAAAGCAGTAGTATACTCATCACTTTCTGCATCGTTGATGTTTCTCTGTAATGGATTAGAATGTATGTGCCAAAATATGAGAAGTTCAATTTACTGAGATGAGGTCGTTGAAGATGGGCTCAAAATCTTCGATGCACCCATCGTGAAAAGGATACACGGCTTTTTCACACTGCCCTATTGTCAGCACTTCACCTCCCTACTTGCCTGCGTTGAACAGAAGTATTTATATCTGCAACGTACTGCGAACTTCCATTTTGTCTCCCATAGAACTTTCAGGGAGCCCTTATGCGGGTACACCGTCTTGAATTTCTTCCCAAGAATCCACTGAGACATTATGAAAGAATAGTAAATGGAATTCAAGTGAGCTATCACACAGATGGCAATGCCTTTTGATGAGAGAAAGCTGGTAATATTGCAACGCGTTTAAATATTAGACCCCGAAAGCTACAGGATGGCGTCACGTTTCGTGAACCCATAATGACCAGTGATGCGTAGGGCTCAAGAAACCTGAAGATACTACGTGTACCATCCTTCACGGTTCCCCAACAAGTTTTCTATTTTGTCATAATTGTCATAGGCTCAACCCTGTCTGAAAATGGCAAGGTGGGGATCAGACCATAGTATCGTATACGTAGTGGACTGCTGATGTTTATGTTGATGACACAGTCTGCTAGACCTATGAAAGCAGAGGCCACTTGAGCAATCTAGAATAGCCAGAGTTCATACTTAGCAGTTACAGTTACATGCCCGGAAATATCAACTGGATTATGCTGGGTGGTGGCTTGTGCGCCACCGTGCATTCCGGTCAACTCTCAGCGTAGAGGCCCCCAGGAGAAAGGCTACGGAGTGCATAAACTAAAAAGAAAAGGGCGGATAAAATTTCAATAATATAGAATACGGATAATGTAATAGA
This sequence comes from Aspergillus ambiguus, assembly GCF_047715705.1. Classification (NCBI taxonomy): domain Eukaryota; kingdom Fungi; phylum Ascomycota; class Eurotiomycetes; order Eurotiales; family Aspergillaceae; genus Aspergillus; species Aspergillus ambiguus. The sequence continues at coordinate 241,948 of NW_027395533.1, read as the reverse complement.
TTTGAGGAGATCTTCAAAACAGGATGGAAAGGCCCAATTGTGGAAACTATTCAGGATGAATTCTGAGCCCTGATGCCTACCAGCCAGTATTTCCCCAGTAGCCAATATCTGGGTCAAATATTGGCACCTCCGTTTACTGGTATTACTTGCCCTGTTTCTATTAGCAACAGAATGCGCAAAAACAATAGGAATACTTCAGCAGCGTACCGTTAACCCATTCGGAATCAGGGCAGGCCAGAAAAGACACCACGCGCCCGATATCCTCAGGGAGCCCACAACGCTTCAAAGGACTCCCAACTGCCAAGGCCTTTTCGATCTCCACTACTGGAGACTCATGGTTACATCCTGGTGCGTATCTCCAGGCGTTGTCCCGCCACATATCGGTCTTCACACCGGCTGGCGCGATTGCATTGACGGTACATCGTTTCTTTCCATAGTCGGCAGCAAGACAGCGTGTGAAGCCGGTAATTGCAGCCTTGCTACCTGCGTACAACGCATGCCCAGGAATGCCAATTTCCGCTGCTATGGAGGACATCAGAATCAGGCGGCCTCCGGGCTCGAGATAAGGATACGCGTAGCGCGCAAGGAAAAACTGCGCACGGGTGTTGAGATCGAAAACTTCGTTGAAGTCGTCAAGCGTACATTCGTCCAGAGGCCGGAATTTTTCGACTCCAGAATTGGATACCACGATGTCCAAATGGCCAAAATAGCTGACGACCTGGGAAAGGAGTGACTCGATATCGCCGACGTTTCTCAGGTCGGCCTTCAGCGCCAAAGATCGTCTCCCCATGCCATCAATAGCGGAAACTACAGCATTCGCTGACTCGGGGCTGTGTGCATAATTAATTGCAACAGATGCACCTCTTCGAGCAAGCTCAATGGAGATACCAGCCCCAATTCCTCGCGCCCCGCCCGTCACCAGTGCAACCTTTCCGGTCAAGGGTAAGTGTGTCTCTGCCATAGCGTTTCGTAGACGAGTGAAAAAAATGGGTAGATAGGGAAACTGCTTGTTGGGGACTGAAGCGTAGGCCGCGCTGGCTTAATATACACCTAGCCCAACAATATTGGTGGGAAATTTCAAGGCAGACTGATCATGGATTATCCGGGCCTGGCCTGGCCTGTTGCAGATGGAATGTCACTCCTATTTGCCATGTAACCGGCCAGAAGTGATTGTAGCTCTGAGTCACCTACATCATTACCTCCACAGTTATTCTTCAGCATATATATGTCATTGCCACCCCTGGGTGCAGTTCTTATTTTCTTGTCACCTCTCGTACGTCAGAGATGTTGAGAAGACAAGCAAATATGGATACGAACAGTCTTGTTGAGACGATTAGCTTCGAAGGTAACCCAACTTTGTCCGTTGCTACAATGTCAGCTAACTGTGATAGATTTCCTTGCTCTACAGAAGCTTGTTTTCGACTGGGCAGATAGTTATGACACTAAGGTGAGTTCAATGATTAAGTGGCTAATTATCACAGAGCTAACAAAGCCTATAACGTAGGATTGGGAGCGGTTACGCGGCATTATTGCTCCTTATCTTACGGTTAGACCTAGTAGGACTTTGGCAGGTTCAGACCCGCTTGCTCACCAACGGTACAGGTTGATTACACTGGCATTGGTATGAGAAAATGGACCGATCTTCCAGCAAAAGACTACGTCGCAATGGTGGCTTCTGATGATTTCTTGGGGGATCCCACCATCAAGACTCAACACCTCATTGGGGCTACTTGGTGGGAGAAAGTCTCCCAAACTGAAGTCATTGGCCACCATCAGCTTCGGGCAGCACACCAAGTCTATACAGACTCTAATCTAGAGATTGTTAAATTGAAGGGCCACTCACACGCAACCAATGAACACTACTATCAGAAGGTCAATGGTGTGTGGAAATTTGCGGGATTGAAGCCTACTGTTCAGTGGAATGAGGGCAGATTTGATGAGGTCTTCCGCGCTGCAAACAAGTAATTTATTTGACGCCGTTATAGGTATATGCAATTGAAGTTTTCATGGCTTTTGAGAAAGTATGCACGTACGGTTTCCATGCCCGCACCCTACGTTAGCAACAATGAAATAATTCCTACTGTACAGACTCCATTCCGGAGACTAGAACCATAAGGTAGCAAAATGAATTTGTAAAATTGTCTGGCAACGTCATGCTGCCTCTGAAAGCCCATGTAATTTCAGACGTCAGGTAAACCTACAGTCAGGTACATTGCACCTTGAATCATTCAGTAACAAGGCACCATAACACAGCACAAGAGACATGAGTTTATTTCCCAACAAAAGCTGGTTCCATCAAAAATTCATCCACTGACCTGTTACTGCCACCTGTGGTCCACTCAACATCCAGAAAATCATCTACTCGCAAGGACATTAGCAGCCCGTGACGCCATGATAAAACATCATGCAGACTTGACATCCTGGCTTTGGTGACTTCACCATTCATAGCGTGCGTGGCCTAGACCACATTGTATAATGCTCCAAAGGGATCTTATTTGCCACAGAGTATGCTTGTTATTTTAGGAATGCCTATATATACTGGTCACAAAATACCCCCATCCTCCCAGCATAAAGCTAGCGTTTTTAGGAACCATCAGAATTACTATCATGGAGAACTCCCAGCAGGTGTATGTCTTCGGCGACCAAACTACTAGCTTTGACCAAAACTTGGCGGAACTTCTACAGGCCAAAAATAACACCATTGTTGCTTCGTTTCTGGAGAGATCATGCCATGCATTACGCCAAGAAATTTCACGGTTGTCGTCCTCCAAACAGAAACTCTTCCCTCGTTTTACAAGTCTCACGGACCTAGTTTCACGGCACCATGAAGAGCCGGGCAATCCTGCCATTTCAGGAGCCTTGACTTGTATCTATCAGCTCGCCTGTTTCATCAAGTAAGCTATTCGGACCTTAATGGTGATACCTCTAACTCAAACCGACACAGCTACCACGGAGACAATGGTCATGTATACCCAGCAAAGTCAAGCACTCATCTGATCGGTTCTTGTATTGGTCTCCTTACTTGTGCAGCGGTAAGCTCATGTACAAACATTGGGGAATTACTCCCCCTAGCCGTGAATATGGTAGTTATGAATATTCACCTGGGGTTGATCGTCATGAGTACACGGGAACTTGTGGATTCTCACAAGCCTGCCGCCGGTTGTTGGTGTATTATTATCTTCGATCTGAAGAATGACGATGCTACTCACCTAATAAATGAATTCGCCCAAAGCCAGGTGATGCGAACGTTTATATAGTTATGATGGTGCATGCTAACATCTTTCAGGATATTGCACCTTCAAGACGACCATATATAAGCGCAGTAGGATGCAAGAGTGTGTCTATTAGCGGTTGCCCAGAGGTCCTTGACCAACTCATTGAAGACAGCATTGAGGGCCGTTATAAATTTTCAAAGGCTCACGGCATACATGGTCCTTATCATGCATCCCATCTCTACAGTAATAGTGAGGTTCAGACCCTAGCAGAGTCTGTGTCTTCCATGCTCCATGGCACATATGAGCCACAGATTCCAATTTTATCGAGCCATACAGGAGAGATTCTGCAGACGCCAACTATGGGTGGCCTTCTCAGTTGTGTAATCGAAGAGATCCTCCTGCGTCCTATATGCTGGGATAAGGTGTCAAAATCCTGCGTATCCCAGATATTGCCCGAAGAAAACACCATCTGCAGGATATTGCCGATCGGCAGCAGTGCTACCCCAAGCCTTGTGGCCGCACTACAAACCAAACCTAATTGCAAGGTCGAGGTGGAATCCATGACCAAGGGGCACCTCACAATGCCAAGCGCTCCAAATTACAGTGGACGTGCATCTCGCTCGAAGATCGCCATTATTGGAATGTCAGGGCGTTTTCCTGAAGCGGACAGTATTGAGGAGTTTTGGAATCTTTTGTATAAAGGGCTTGACGTTCACAAAACTGTCCCCCCTGATAGGTGGGATATCGCGACCCATGTGGATTTGTCTGGCACGAAACGGAATACTAGCAAGGTTCCGTACGGCTGTTGGATCAGAGAACCTGGCTTATTCGATCCTCGTTTCTTTAATATGTCTCCCCGCGAAGCCCTACAGGCAGATCCAGCGCAGCGATTGGTCCTGCTGACAGCCGCTGAATCGTTGGAGATGGCGGGGCTCATCCCCGATAGTACTCCATCTACCCAAAGGGACCGCGTTGGTGTCTTCTACGGAATGACAAGTGATGACTATCGCGAAATTAACAGTGGTCAGGATATTGATACTTACTTTATTCCTGGCGGCAACCGAGCATTTACTCCGGGAAGAGTGAACTTTTTCTTTAAGTTTAGCGGTCCGAGTATTAGTGTTGACACCGCATGCTCATCGAGTCTGGCAGCAATCCATCTCGCCTGCAACTCTATTTGGAGAAACGACTGTGACACGGCCATAACTGGGGGTGTCAACGTGTTAACAAACCCCGACAATCATGCTGGTTTGGACCGCGGCCATTTTCTTTCACGAACAGGGAACTGCAATACGTTTGACAATAATGCCAATGGCTACTGCCGCGCTGAGGGAGCAGGCACCGTGATCTTAAAGCGGCTTGAGGATGCCCAAGCGGACAATGACCCCATACTTGGTATTATCGATTCTGCGTATACAAATCATTCTGCAGAGTCTGTTTCAATTACGCGGCCTCACGTTGGGGCCCAAGCATTCATCTTTAACAAGTTGCTTGGCGACACTAATACCCAGGCCGAGGACATTAGCTATATCGAGATGCACGGAACGGGAACCCAAGCTGGTGACGCAGTAGAGATGAACTCTGTGCTTGACGTCTTTGCCCCGGACTACTCACGTTCTCCTGCCTCCCCTCTATACCTCGGATCAGCAAAGGCTAATGTCGGCCACGGTGAATCAGCTTCTGGTGTGACTTCACTGGTGAAAGTCCTCTTAATGATGAAGCATAATACTGTTCCCCCACATTGTGGGATAAAGACAAGGATTAATCAAAAATTCCCAACGGACCTTTCCCTTCGAAACGTTCATATCGTTTTTGAGCCTACTCCCTGGAGAAGACCAGATGCGGGATCGCGAAAAGTCTTTGTGAACAACTTTTCAGCAGCCGGTGGAAACACCGCATTACTATTAGAGGACGCGCCATACAGCGACTCCCCTGATCGTGACCCCCGAGAACATCATTTGATTGCGGTATCGGCGTGCTCTGCTACGGCTTTAAGACACAATATTACTTCCCTGGTCCGCCACATCGACACCTCAGCACCATTGTCTGAACCGGACAACCACAAGTACCTGGCTTGTTTGGCATATACTACGACAGCACGTCGCCTCCACCATAGTTACCGGACAATTGTTTCAGCAACGGACATTCTAGACCTGCGGGATCACTTACACCGGCAGTCTCAGACGGACGTGTATCCTCCAGTTCCTTCACCTATACCGAAGGTTGCCTTTGCATTTACCGGACAGGGTGCCCAGTATACAGGGATGGGCAGGCGCCTATACATGGACTGTGCTCAATTCCAACAATGCGTCCAAAGGTTGGATAGCCTTGTTCAAGGGCAGGGATTCCCGTCCATCATTCCTCTCATTGATGGAAACATCCCAATTGAACAATGTCGTCCTGTTATAACACAGTTGGGCACAACATGTCTACAAATAGCAATGGTGGAATATTGGCAATCATTGGGAATACGGCCCTCCGTTGTCGTCGGCCATAGCTTGGGAGACTACGCTGCGCTATATACGGCGGGAGTTCTGACTGCAAGTGACACGATTTATCTTTGTGGCCACCGGGCCTCCTTACTCGAACAAAAATGTCAGATGGGAACGCACTCTATGTTGGCAATCCGACTAGGGCTGAAGGAGGTACAGCAGCTAATAGAGCCAACCGATCTTACCATTGCCTGTATAAATGGTCCTACAGAAACAGTCATCAGCGGACCATCACAAGATATTGACCAGTTCGCTGATCAATGTTCAGCCAGGAGCATTAAAGCTACAAAACTTCAAGTACCCTTCGCTTTCCACTCTCGCCAAGTGACACCTATCCTGGAGACCTTCGAAAATATTGCCAAAAATGTCGCCTTCTATGAGCCAAAAATACCGTTTATTTCATCGCTTTTGGGCATTATTGTCGATTCATCTAACTACGATGCTCTTAGTGCCCGTTATATGATGGAACATTGCCGCCAGCCGGTTAACTTCCTCGGTGCTCTTGAAGCGGGCTGGGATACAGAAGCGATCAATGGTGACACCCTGTGGATAGAGGTTGGACCTCATCCAATCTGCTCTGGGATGATAAAAGCAACGTATGGCCCTAGTGTTACAACAATTGCTTCATTGAGGAGAGATGTCGATCCCTGGAAGGTCATCTCAGACAGCCTTTCAGCCCTATACCTTGCGGGATTTGCTCTTAACTGGAGTGAATACCACTATGATTTTAATTCGGCTCATCGTGTGTTGGATTTGCCACGCTATAGTTGGGATTTGAAAAATTACTGGATCCCATATGCGGGTGATTTCTGTTTGACCAAGGGTGCTAGCCCCATGCCGGAGCACCAATTGAAGCCCACGGCATTGACAACATCCGCCCAGCGGGTAGTTGACGAGCAAGACAATGGAGAAACCACAACTGTGGTTGTGGAGAACAATATCGCGGATACTGACCTAAATAAGGTCATCCAAGGCCATAAAGTCAATGGTGCAGCTCTGACGTCTTCGGTGAGTGGGCGCAATCGTTCCACGTGTACTTCGCAAGTGGATTAACGTTAACGTTCTCTACAGTCACTATACGCCGATATAGCGCAAACTATTGTTGACTACATGATTGCAAAGTATAAGCCGGAATATCGTGAGTTAGGGCTGAACGTTTCTGATATGAAAGTCCCCAAGCCCCTGATCGGCAGATCTGGTGACCAGTTCTTCCGCGTATCCGCAGCAATGAACTGGAGCAGAAAGAGTGCAGACATCCAAGTGTACTCTGTTAATGCGACAGGAAAGAAGGTTAATGATCATGCACAGTGCTGTGTGAAGTTATTCGACTGTGCTCAAGAACAGGCCAATTGGGCCAGAATCGGGTACCTCATCAAAAGGAGTATATCCCTTCTCAACGAAAAGACCCAGTCTGGACTAGCCCATCGCTTGCAACGCGGAATGGTGTATAAACTGTTTAGTGCCTTAGTGGACTATGATGAGAGCTTCAAAAATATCCAGGAGGTTGTCCTTGACAGCAGCGAACATGAAGCGACAGCACAGGTTAAGCTGCAAGAGACAAGTGGGACTTTCCATCGCAATCCATTTTGGATTGACAGTTTCGGGCATCTCTCTGGGTTCATCATGAATGCCAGTGATTCAACCAATTCCAAGACTGAGGTGTTTGTGAACCACGGATGGAGCTCCATGCATTGTCTAAAAAAGTTTTCGGCCAACGTAACTTATCAGACGTATGTGAAAATGCAGCCATGGAAGGACTCCATCTGGGCTGGAGATGTTTATATTTTTGAGGGTGATGAAATTGTCGCATTGTTCGGGGGTATCAAGGTATGAGCAAGATCTCTGTGGCCTTTCTTACTGTGCTGACTTCCGTGGACAGTTCCAAGGGTTAGCACGTAAAGTTCTCGATACTGTACTCCCTCCATCGAGCCCCGTTGAAAAGTCACAGCCCGAGTCGAGGGCAAGTCAACCGAAGCTGAAGAACACCAACAAAGACGAGACTACTCAGAAGAAGCCCATAAATGGAGGCAGTGATCCCAACTCCGCTGTGCCAAATAGTCCTTTATCTCGCGCGATTGAGATACTGGCATCGGAGGTTGGCCTATCCTCTTCGGAATTGACTGATGACTTGATCTTCGCCGACTACGGTGTTGACTCTCTGATGTCCCTTACGATCACAGGGGAATATAGAGAGCAGCTTGATCTGGACCTTGACTCCGCTGTCTTTGTTGACTACCCCACCTTAGGGGAATTCAAAGGTCTATTGCTCCAAGAGTTTACAGGCCGCAGCAGCTCCTCCGATTCAAGTACTACCGGGTTCAAAGACACACCGTCTAGCCAAACATCCTCAGATTTGTTCAGCGATAATGAGTCTGGTGTGTCTTTCAAGAAAGGAGAGGAATCTAACCAACCAACCCGTAAACTGTGGAGGGAAATATGCCGCATTCTGGCAGAAGAGCTTGGAGTTCCAGAGACAAGTATCGGCCGCGAAGATAATCTTCCAGAAATTGGCTTGGACTCTCTAATGTCCCTTACAGTTCTGGGACAGATCAGGGAACAATTTGATGTGGACCTTCCATCCGATTTCTTCATGGATAATCCTACACTACATGCTGTTGGAGAGGCACTTGGACTGTCATCGGACCCCTTGGCCGTATCCTCTCCGCCATCAAAGCCTAGCACACCGCCAACTAAAGTCCAAGCGAAAGAGTCCACTCATCCTACTGCAACATCTATTCTCTTACAGGGCAATCCACGAACATCAAGAAAGAAACTTTTCCTTTTCCCTGACGGTTCAGGATCGGCATCTTCTTATGCTACCATCCCACTCCTTGGCCCAGATATATGTGTATACGGTCTCAACTGCCCGTACATGAAAAAGCCACAAGATTTGAAGTGCAGCCTTGATAGCCTTACTCGCCCTTACGTGGACGAAATACGGCGGCGACAACCTTATGGGCCGTACAATGTTGGTGGATGGTCAGCTGGTGGCATCTGCGCATTTGATGCTGTGCGCCTTTTGTTGCTGGAGGAGGGAGAGCATGTGGAGCGGCTAATTTTACTTGACTCGCCCTTCCCAATTGGCCTTGAAAAGCTTCCACCACGCCTATACAGGTTTTTTGAGGGAATCGGGCTCTTTGCTGAAGGGAAAAGAGCTCCTCCCGAGTGGCTTCTGCCACACTTCCTCGCATTCATTGATTCTTTGGACGCATACGAAGCTGTTCCTCTTCCTTATACCGAAGAATCGTGGCATAAAAAAATGCCTGCAACTTATCTGGTTTGGGCAAGGGATGGCGTATGTGGGAAGCCCGGGGATCCGCGTCCCGAACCCTCGCCAGATGGTGCCCCAGACCCCAGAGAGATGTTATGGCTTCTTAACGATCGTACAGACCTGGGCCCTAATCAGTGGGATACGTTAGTGGGCCAACAAAATATCAAGGATATTCAGGTCCTGGAGGGGGCGAACCATTTCACCATGATGACAGGACAAAATGCGAATTCTCTCTCCGCATTCCTGGCCAAAGCAATGGCTTCTTAGTGCTTTTCGCTGTCAACGCACGAGGTGATAAATTTCCATGCAACTAATTAATGTGTGTTATTTCAGAGCATTGATCCCAGGTCGAAGTGAAGGCTCTTGTTCATTAACTGAGATCGTACCTGATAGTTATATAATACCTAATACTTATGCAAGTCCTACTACCTGCGTTGGATTGGACCAGTTTGTTTTATCAGGTAAACCTTTCCTGACAGCGGAGCATATAAGCAAATATGGGCCTTACAATGAGCTATTCCGTTTCACTGTGTACTTCTAGTCGCATCTATCGACTCTGTGCTCTGCTTGCCCACATCTGGTTCTAGTACCTGCCCAGGGCTATACATGTTGGTTAGTTCGGATACTTTGTACAGAAAGCACCACTATATGTCACTATATCATACGAAGAATATACTAACATATACTTTGACAACTTCATCCTTAATGATGGCGGTACAGATTAGCATGGTAAATATGGTCAGATAGCTGAATGGCCTGTATTCTCAATCTGAAAATTAGGCAACTAACCGAACAGTTGCAATTCTCGCATATAATAATCGAGGCTGTGGGCTTAACGTGAAGGTACGTATTAGGGCAGAGAATATCATTCAGTACCCCATTCAGTACCCTCAACTAGGGACCTGTGCCTAATTTCCGTAACGCCTGCCGTGGTCTTCATGCTTCCAGTTGTAGTTCCAGTAATGGCTCCAGTAATGATCTCCACCATGACCCTTGCCATGGTCCTTCTCATGGTCCTTGTCATGCTCCTTGCCCTGGTCCTT